>NC_066396.1:51848648-51951148 GCF_013377495.2 Cygnus atratus
AAGATGATCATTCGGGCCTAAGCATCGATTTCTTTTTTACAAGGACCAATGAAGCTAAGAGTATCACTCATATGCCTGCACCATCTGATCCAAGCAGCTCCACAGCCCTGCCAAAGAAAGATGCCCGTAATCAGTGTTTGTGAATGGGGAAGTATAAAGAGGGAAGGGTCAGCTTCAGTCCACACTAAGAAACAGGAGATATGTGGACTTAAAGATAGCAGCTTGTTATTTTCCATGATGGCCTCTAGTGAGACGGTAGCCTGAAGTGTTCACCCCAGAATATGTTCTAGTTGCCAGTTTCAGCATTGTAATTTTGTTCAGTGACACAGGCAGAGATGTGCTACAAGAGGAGCATATGGCACAATAAACTCCTAGTGGGTGAAACACATTTCTGGACTGAATGCTAGAAGAAGCCATGATCTGTCCTGAGGGCTCAGAAAGCATTTTGGTGAGACCTGCTCTTCATATTGAGATTCTTCAGTTTTTCAGGTTACAGTTCAAATGTTTTCCATGCAAATGTATGTTTTTTCCCCAGAAAAATCTCATTTTTCCACTGAAAAGACAAGATTTTAAAACCAATCTCTTAGGTGTTCTGGCAGACCAAGAACTATTGTTACTAGATGAGATGGAAAGTCTCCATACTCAATACTGTGTCCATGAGAGGAACCAGTAGTCATTGCCTAAGGTAAGATGTAAGAGCAAAGGAAAACATATAGTGACAATTCTCTACACCGTATTTTCCCAGCTGCAACAGAAAGGTGACTCTGTGTGTATAGTGGCTTTGCATAGTTGGACTTCTCTGCATGCAACATGGGCAGCCATAGATGAGAAGGGACAACTTAGGCTCCAGAGCGACTATGCTTCCTTTATTTATGGACTATTACATGTTTCACCACAGCTGCTTTCAAATATTTTAGCAGAGGGCGAAAAAACATAGAGCTGCACATGTGTCCAGAAAAATATGTCTGATACATACCCATGAAAAGTCTAGATGTTTCCTCAAAAGAAAATCTATTCAGATAGAGGGAATGCACTCATGAGTCAGTATATAATACTCCCAAGCAGTTTGTCCATGTTGGACACAACACTGCATTTAGCAAACTCCAGTGCCCTGGAGGAAAAGCCTAGCTAGCCAACCATTACCTGTAAACAGCAGCTTGCCCAAAGCAATTTCAAGAACAAAGGACAACTTCTCAGCTAGTCATAGATGAAAGTTACTCTACGTTCATATAAACCTTTGAAATTTTCTGAATTTTATTAAACTGTTTATTCTTTCAGTCATTCTCCATCAACTGTCACCCCCCCAAGAATTTCACTCATCCCGCCCCTGGGGGTTGGCATCAACTCTGACAGCACCAAGAGTCTATCATTCCTCCAAGACATTACTTCAGAGGAAGCTTGTTTACTTGTAGATGACATGTTGCACAAGCCTAAAAAAAGTCAGGGAAAAGAAAGTTGTTTAGAAATTTCTTTAAAGCATGTGAAGATTGGTAAGCAGCATGCTTTTTATTTATTCATTTATCTATTAATTTATTTTTATTTCGGTGGCTGCTGCAGGGCTCTGTAGGGCTACAGAGCTTCTTAGACATCAGCCTCCAAAGTGGAACAAGTACTTCAGACTTTTGTGCAGCTCTGAAACACATGGTCTGCCACTTTTATTTAGGTTGAGTAGTACCTTACTGTTCATATAATCACAGTGAAATCAGGATAACAGAGACAAGTCTCCAGGGCCCTCCTGTACCCTTACAACTTGTCCTCACTTAGCTGTTCACACTTCTGTCCATAATGGAAATTAGGAATAGGAGCACTAAAGAACAGCATTAGTGTGCCACATCTGAATCCTTAGGTTAAATAGTAATCCTTAGGTTAAATAGTAAAATTATGTGATTGTCTCCTATCAACAAGTGCCTGAGATGTTCTTTGCAACGTCACCTAGTGCCACCATTTTATAAAGTACAGGTGTTTGTTATGTTTATGTATCTGACCAACTTTCTCTGCTCCACTGGCACAGCAACATGCCCCCAAAGGAAAGTGCTCACACTAAGAAGACACGTCGGTACCATATATCTTGCTGGTACCAGTCCTACTGGCTGAGACGAAACAGTATAGAAACAGACCAGCCAGACCCCTTTCTGGCTCAGCTGGCATAAATCCATTGCAAGTAACAGAGAAATAGGAATTTCCACCTCTGTTAGACTAGACTGAGGAACAGAGAAAGGAAAATACTTTTCCAGTTTACCAAGGAAGCTTCTATTCTTAGTTCATTTGGAAGCAAGGCAGCTGCAGTAAACGTCTGAACCAAAAAAAGGGCTAAACTTAATGGTTTGAAACCAGTGAAATCTCTATAAACGTTACAGTGCGCAAAGTGGATTACTCTCACTTAGCTCAACTGAACATGGTATTATAGCAACATGGTATTATACCAGTACATACCTTTGACTGACAATGCAAAGTGAGTGTAAACACTGGTTTACACAACAGTATATCAGATGTAACCACTGAAAATGCATGACAGTGTCTCTGGTCCCGGGGGTAGTGATAATCATCTAAAGGAACATCTGCTCTTTCGGCTTGGGAAATAAAATAGATTACTAAGCCCAGGGACTGCACTAAAATGTACATGTTTGTTTCAAAAAACTGATTTACTGACTGAGCCAAATCTTCAGATGGTGTACACTGGCAGACTTCTGCCAAAGTCAACAGAGTCATACCGATTTATACTCACAAAGCACATAATCTGTTGTAGACAAATATGGACAGAAGCCTCCTTCCCCTATATCTCCTACACACTGTTTATTGTATGACAAATCATTTGGGGATGTTCAGCCTACTAGAATGCCATTTCAGCTAATGCATGCAAAGATCTCCAGTTTTGGCAGAGACTTGCTGACAAACCTACAGCACACTCTGCCTTTAAATGATAGGTCTGTGAGGAAGGCTGCAATCCAGAAATATATTCTCTTAAATCAGATAGAATGAAGTCCTGAGCTCATGAATAGTCTCAGTATAACACTCCAGAAAACCACAGGCATTTCAAGGCATTTCTGCAGTGCGACACAATCCCATGAATATCTCAAGGAAAAGCTGACACAGGTGAGCCTGCTGAATCTTCTGAGGCTAAGTACCTTCTTCTCAGTCACACACAAAAACAAAACCCAGCTCTAACTCCAGTCTTGGATAAATTATAAAATGGCTTCTATTATAATTACCAAGGTCCCAGGGGGTACATATAATTGAATTAAGGGGTGTCTCTACTTGCATACTTAGTGGCTGTAGAGCTGTCTTCAGCTTCAGTCTGTGGTCCTGTAATCAGTGTCCAGAACATGCACAAGACGCCCTTTAATTCAGTTATAAGTTAGCCCTTGGGGAACCACAGAATTAAACAGTATCATAAGGTTCTAACCTGGTCCATACAAGGGCTAATTCCCATGCTCCGTTCAATAGGGGATTTCTCAGCCTCATCAAAGTTTTATGCTAAAATTTGGCTAATATTTTGAAAGCATGTTACTTTATTTGACCTAAATGACTTTTGCACCATGTTCATTTCCATTTTACTCTATCAGCCTGTTTAACATAATAGCATATTAACAGTACATTTGAAAGAAGAGTCAGTGGTTTGGAGTCAGTCCAAAGCAGTCACAGCAGCAGGAGAGAGCAATAAGAGTTTTGAAGAAGGAAAATCAGAGTTGAGTCCCCATTACTGCTTTACAAAATGCAAATATCCTTGTGCACAGGGATGTTTTGGCATAAGAACATAATGTTATTTGTACCAGATTACCAGATTATTTCCAGAAAGATGGTCCCTGAGAAGACTAGACTACTACAAATGACTCTTTATAACTGTAAAATGCTGATGAAGCAAATACTTGAAATTATGATGTCTTTTAACATATGTGTAAGTAGTGTATTTTTATATAATACCATTATATACCATTCTATACATTCATGCATGTGTGTGGACAGACAATAGAGAAGATTAGTAGAACCTTATACTATTAAATTCATATTATTAAATCTTGTTGCTTATAGCTTTGCCAAATCAAAATTTATCCATAATTTTCTCTGATAATTATCTGCCTCAAGTTAATGTATTTAATTTTTAGTTTGTATTGAATGCAAAACAGCTCAGTCATTTCCAAAAGTGAGACTCCAGAAAACATGCTTTGTCAAGATAAAATAAAATTCTGGTTATCTTTTAACTGAGACACTGTGGATAGAACGAGATTGTTGAAATTCACCAGAGAAGCAGAACATGTGGGCTTATGACAAAAAGAATGAGGGCTTCACCATTATGGTGGACATTTAAAACAAAGTATGCATTTACTTAGAGGGGTGATAATTGTTCATAGAATTAAACTGACAACATTTATTTTTGCCGTGTGTCAGATAACCCAAGCAAACAGATCAATTTCAGTGAATTTGAGACATCTGTATGCATTTGAGATTTGCAGATGTTGACTAGCATCAGGTTATAAAGCAAAAGCAAAAAAGGGCTAGCATGACTGAATGGAGCCTGCCAACAACAGCTGTTGTGAATGGAAGCCTCACTTCCAATAAAATGCTAAGCTAAGGAAGGGTTTTCTGCAAAGATACCCAAAACTCTTCACACGCCAGTTAGGAAGTAACCATCTAGGAAGTTCCTGACTAGGAAAAGTTAATATATTTAGCTGGAGTTACAACAGGTTCCTCTCTGATCTCAGAGATTCATGTCAGTCCCAGATAATACAATGAAATTGTGCTTCAACAAAGTGACATCCTTCTACTGAGGGCTCCTCCATGTAGGACTTGTTGACATGTGGGAAAATCAAGAGAAGCTGCCCAGTGCAGCACATCTCAAGCAAATGACATCAACAGGCTGCTGCACCCAGACAGAAATGCATGTGTATATCCAAGGGCACAGCTGATCTGTAATTTTTCCCTCACACCCAGCAGAACATGAAACTGGAAAGGCACCATGAAGCTCATGACAGACATTACTGTTAAACTATAAGACCTTATAAGACCAGCAGCTCCACAGCTCTCTATGAATCACAGAACAACCTGTGGCAGTCAAAATGCTGAAAGCCTCCAGAACCTTCAGGCAGGCACAGGGAGAGATGAGGAGAGAAAAGGGGCATTGCCACTATGTGTAAATAGTCAATTTGTCAAACAAGAACCTCTGAGTGGTCCTAGGAAGCAATCCAAATTGCACTACGGAAGAATTAAAATCTTTTTGTGTCAAGACCATCTTAAAGAGTTAGATAGAATTAGCAAGCACAAATATGAATGAATAAAAGAACAAAGTATATATCACAAACTGTAACTATAGAGACAAAACTTTCACATATTTTTTACCATTTGCAAGAATATTAGCATGATCGTATAATATATCATATAAAGTATAATGTTGTAGTGAAGTGGTTTGTGAGTAGAAAATATCTGTGCAGTAATTATCACGTTCTGCAGAGTTACGGGCTTACTTGCTACATTAAAAGAACTAATGCAGGTTGTTATTCTGGCTTAAATGTGCACATTTGGTAGTCACACCTATATGAATGAGAACCAGAGTATGTATATTTGTCCTTGGCATACCCTACTCGCAAGGTCTTGTTACTCTGGAATGGCAATCAGGACTATCAGTTTAATGTTCTGTAAAGCACTTCTTACAAGGTTTCTAACCCGTTCCTTTGTATAGGAATCAGCAAGGTTCACAGGAACATTACAGAAGGTCTCTTCCAAGGGAACAATTAATTGCAAAAAGGGCGTTATTTTCCCATCAGGTTTATGACTTCAAATATATGGGCAAACACACCAAACATCCTCCTCTAGTTGCTAAGAGATCCTAAGTTCAAGGCACTTGAATGGCATAGTGAGGTGCATACCTCTGTGGTGGGATGTTAGTGGTCCCACCTGTTCTCGTGTTTTACAGACTAAGATCTAGAGCTGGTCAGACATTTTCTGTTGACAAATCAATTGTTCCCCAGGAAATTCCAAATCACTGGCACAGAATCTGCTCAGGGGTTATACTGACATCGGCACAAAATATTCAAGATACTGCTTTGCTTACAATCTCCAAACAAACTTTTGTGAAGGAAACAAAACCTGCATTAATCCTGCATATCCCTCTTTCTCCTGTAACTGCCATGTTCATACGCCAACAGCGTAATATGGTTTGTTTTAAAATGCTAACAATGTCTTGTCCCAGCCACTAAGAACCAACACACTAGGACCTATTTTTTTGTGCATCACTCTGTCCAGCACTCAGGCATCAGAGATAAAGAGGGAGCCAAAGTTACACTTTCCAAGAAAAGGCAAAGGTTCCTCTTTTTTTCTGTCCCATGCCATGGTAAAATTGTACAGGCAAGTGCAACACATTTCCTCACCTCCACGTAAGCTGATTGCCCAGCAGCAGACACAGCAAGGAGCAACGAGCATCAAAATAGGAAGGCTGGCTGCCACCTCAAGGCCAAACATCTGCTTTCCTCTCCTTGGTGTGAGCAAAGTTTCCACCTGGTTAGGCCTGCAGAAAATGTGGCAAGCAGATCACCAGACATGTGAAGGGAGTGACAAAGTCAAATGTAAGTGTATGTGACAGTTGAAATTGTTTGTGACTTAAAGATAGTCAACAGCAGCCAGCAGCAGTCAGGAAGTGCAAAGGTCACAGAGAATACACATTGCCAGTTGATGGCATTATATTTCAAGGCCTGAGAAGCAGAAAGAGTGAAAAATAAGGAACATTTGGACCTAATTAAGCAACAAAAGGAATCATAGGTCTGGGAAAATAAGAAGATACATCTCCAGAATAAGGTACATTCTCACAGTGAAATTCCCTTCACTTGGATAGCGTCACTTTCCAAGACCTTTGAAACAATTGAACGCTGACCTCAAAACAACCATGCATAATGCCCATTCCCATCACGATCCCTGTCAGAGTTCAATTCTACCTACCCAAAACTAGGAAGGAAGGAAGGAAGGAAGGAAGGAAGGAAGGAAGGAAGGAAGGAGGGAAGGAGGGAAGGAAGGAGGGAAGGAAGGAAGGAAGGAAGGAAGGAAGGAAGGAAGGAAGAAAGGAAGGAAGGAAGGAAGGAAGGAAGGAAGAAAGGAAGGAAGGAGGGAAGGAGGGAAGGAGGGAAGGAAGGAAGGAAGGAAGAAGGAAGGAAGAAGGGAAGGAAGGAAGGAAGGAAGGAGGGAAGGAAGGAGGGAAGGAGGGAAGGAAGGGAAGGAAGGAAGGAAGGAAGGAAGGAAGGAAGGAAGGAAGGAAGGAAGGAGGGAAGGAGGGAAGGAAGGAAGGAAGGAAGGAAGGAAGAAAGGAAGGAAGGAAGGAAGGAAGGAAGGAAGGAAGGAGGGAAGGAAGGAGGGGAGGGTAGAGAAGGCTTGCTAGAGAAGGCTTTCTGCCTGGTAGAAACTATGCCTTCATCTTTATTTCTCACTCTTGTATCAGCAAGCCTAATAAAATAATGTGATCAGTTTATAACTTGATTGACACCTGTTTTGTGAAACAAACTGCCTAGCTACAGCTGGCTACAACTTTTCCCTGGTTTTCAACAAATTCGTTATTGGAATTGCAACACACACACAAAAATCCTTCACTCCCTTACACCCATGCAACAACACAAAAGTCACAGGTTGCCAGGACTGAATTGAGACCAGAATTTGTCCAAAAGACTGGCAAAATAAATTGGCTGATTGCTACATATTGCATAAATGCTGGATCATTCTCAAACAAGAAGAGGCTTATGCACTGAGGCTCTGTCTGGGGGATATGTGAGGCACAGTTTGGCTTGCACGTGCTTCTGAGTGTTGCAAGGCAGGTTGCATTAAGCACATCTGCATCTTAAAAGCACAGCACAGCACTTGGCTTTCTAGCCTAGTCTCCTGTAACCTTGCCCAGTTTGCATGACATCATGAGTCTATTGTCATGAATTAATATAAAACTATGGTTTGGATCTTTCACTCAAGCTGCTGTTGTATTTGCCACTGTTTCTCCAATATAGCAGCAAAGCCTCTGCAGGGTCTGGAATTTCTTGCATGTGTGTACCATATGAAAACCATTGTGAAGTTAGTTTCCTAACTCAGAAGAAACTGAGATGAGAGCTGAGAAGAATAGCCCAGTGTTTTCACTGAAAGCTTTTGAAATCATCATTTGAGATCCCCTTCAGATCTTTTCAATGAAAAGACTTTTTTCTGCAGTGACTTCAGGTTGTATTTCATATCCAAGCTGAAGATGTGCAAATAACTACTCTAACAGAGATTGGCGCTGTACAATTTGCCATGATATATTGTAAAAATGCAGTCAGCTGGTGACATTTCAGCAGACAGATGTTGACCATTATACACACAGCACAACGGGATTGTGCACTTACATTCACATGCATATTTCCTACACTTGCACAAAGACCCTGTCCTCATAGGCACACAATCACAGAAACCTCAGTCCTCAGTGTTAGCATATGCCGCAGGATTATAAATGATAATTCCTTGAAGAACACTCTGAAAAACTACAGTAGACAAACTTCTCATTTGATAATACATGACTCTTCATTTTGCTCTGTCAGTGGTACCATTCTTCTCAGCAACCACAACTTCTCATTCTTTACAAAAATGGATTTGTTGAAAATTATTACCCCAGATTTACATTTAGAAAAAAATAAATTAAATTTGTCTGTCCTCTAAGATTCATTAGCAGAACCTATGAGAAATGTATGAAATGGCATCTGACATTTCATAAGTAATAATAATAAAAAAAAAAAAAGTAAAAAAGAATCTTCTTTACCAAAGAATCTTTAGTGAGAATTGAGTAATCCAGTTCATGCTGGGTAGCACTGACCATAAGATAAGGAAGAGAGACCTCCAACAGCATTTTTAACATCAAAAAGAGAAAACTCTTCAAGTCACAAAATGTTCTTATATATCTTTGATTTTCACTTGAATTGCAATCCAGGAATTAAAAGAAGTTTTTGAAAAATGCCCTTGATCTTAACCCTAGGCAGATATATAAATAGACTGACATGGACAGTAACAGCATAACCAAAAGATTATGCTATTTTATGGAGCTGCTAAGCCTTTCACATATCAAAAACTTTCAAAGTTTAAATGAACACCTTGAAGAATTAATTTCCTCACAGTTCCTTATGAAATGATATCTTCTTTTCTTTAACAGAACGTTTTTTTAACTCCCAAAGAGAACATTTGTCATATATATCATCACCCAACAAACACCTTTCAACCCTCTTTTGGTCCTTGACAGAAATGTAGGGTCTATATGCATATTTGTAACTAGAGAAACACTACTACAACTCAAATTCTAGAAATCACACCTGAGGCTCAGCAGTTTCTTCCACCATTGCAACTCCAATCATGTCTGTTTGCCAATGGTAAAGGCAAAATCCTGTCTCTGCTGAAGCATGAGTTCCAAAAACAACTTTCAAATTTACAAAAATCTGAACTTCATGACATGGGAGCATCCTGCACATGAATGCAGTCAGTCTGAGATCTGTTTGTCCATTTGTATGCAAATACATCAATATCAAGACTATAATTCCTGAATCATACAAGAAAGAAAAAATAGGATCAGATCTACTTTTTTGATTCCTTATTCCTTTAAATTTAAAGCCACTTAACTTCCTTTCTAAATGTAAGACTTCTCATCTTCCAGGAAAAAAAAGAAAAAAAAGAGGTTAAAATTTTGAGAATTTTTGAAACTTAGAAAGAGGTATGAGAAATTATAGTAGATTTGCAATCACTAGGTACCCAATACTAAGACAGAGTTGTTGTTACCCAATTTTACTTTATTTACCAGCATGATCACTTTATTTTTTTTATTTTTTAAATATTTATATATATATAAATATATAAAAAATATATAAATATATAAAAATATATATTATATAAAATATAAATATAATATAAAATATATATTATATTTTATATATAAATATATTATATATTTAATAAATATATTTAAATAAAAATATTTTTTTATTTTATCCATGGTTTATATCTCTGGTGACCCAGCCCTAAATCGGATTACCCCAAATTACAGGAAATGAGGAGAAAAAACATAGTAGGCAGACCTGTCTTTATAATTTGATCTGCAGGCACTTGATCAAGAGTAAAAAGCATCTAAGGAGGGAATGGATCAAAGAGGGACCTAAACAGGGATCTAAAGAGGGAACTGAATGTCATGATCATATAACCAACCAAACCCAGACTGGAAGACTGAATACCATGCTATCAAATATTTATTTAAAAATTAAGTCACAATGGACAAAATTGTGCAGTTGGTAATTTCTTGCACAAATGCCCAAAATCTGATTGTAAGAAGTGAATGGAACATTCCATGAACATCACTGAATTGAAACTGACTTTTGAATTTCAGTAAGTATTCACAGACCTTTTTTCCCATTTGCTCTGGTATGCACATACCACTCATTCTTGGCTCAGAACTGTAGAGCTGAGCACATTAGACATGGTGACTACTAATCATGGTTGTTCTTTGAATCTTTCTAAATTATAACTCAGGCCATGAATAACCAAAAATAATTATGATTTCAGAAATGTTGAATTGTACCTTTTGAAATGTTTATGCCTTTTCAACACATTTGTATAGAAATAAATACCTCTCATGCACATAGGAATTAATTATGTGTGTTAGAATTTGACTTTTTATATTTATATATATGTACATTTTAAAATCATTAAGTCCATTCATTCCCAATTCAAAATCCCCTTTCAGTGATTTCCAGTAGTCTGCTAAGACTAACAGTCTTCTTCACTAGTTAAGAGTAGTTCCACAGGTTTAAGGTCAGAACAAACTGCTTGATATTTTAGCTGAATTCTCCATTAAAAAGGCGATTATATTTCACCAAAACATCACAATATCAGACTTAATAGTGTTAGTTATACCAAAACACATAATTCTATAAGCTGTCTAATAAGATATCTTTCTTAAGTAATATTACACAGTCATATACATGTACATCTGGACTTCAGAAGCCTTTCTCCTGTATGCAGGCTGTAGAAGTAATTTTCACCCTACACCAGCAGCCAATGAAGAAGTTTGTATTAACTTACTATTATTTATTTATTTATTGGTTTGGGACTGTAAGCATGTTTCTATATTGTGTTTAAGCTTTAGTGGCAATGGAGAATTTTTTACTTTACATACATACTTACATTATTCTGTCCAGAACACTGCTTTAAGCTTTTACTGTAAACTTTCAATAATCTAAGGAAAAAAAATAAAATAAATAAACCCAAGAAGGAACAGATCAGCATATCAACAACAGATAATGATAAATTGCCTAACAATTTCTATTTGAAAGGCTAAAGTCACTCAGTGGAATTGACTGTGACAAACATCAGGTTTCACTGTCTTGTGGGAAAGCTGACCCTATTGCTTCTACTTCAGTATTAAAAATATATAAATAAGTAAATAGATAAATAAAACAGCTTGTTAGCTGGAGGAGTGCAGTGTAGTCTGTCTTCGGCTAAGATTTGATTAAAATTAATTTTGCAGTTTAATTTCAAGATCATGTCAAAGCTGTCAATATTTTCCATTTTTTCTAAATCACTCCTTTGTGATGCCTAAAAAATCCCAGATTACTATATTTTACCTCTCCAATAAATTGCTTTACAATTGAAACATAAACTAAACCCAGCCTCGGTACTAACTAATGTGTTATGAAGACAACAGGAGACAACATAGGAGACTCACCACAAGGACAAATCTTTCTTTTGGTAAGATAATGTGCCCCAAAGAGCAAAGCTTCTGCCCATAGAAATGAAAACTGCAAAGCTGTTATTCAGATGTCAGTTGGTTCCATTTTTTTCTGTTCAGGAAGTTTATGCATGCTGAAGTTACTAAGCTTTGCAAAGAGGACAAAGAGAAGCAACGAAGTACCACCTCATGCATGGCAGCCCTGTCAGCGTAGAAGACAACAGATATCATGGCCTCACTGAGTCCTCATCTGCTAGCTTGTTTCTGTATTAAGCTATTGCACATTGACTTCATATCTCCTCCTTTGTGCAGAATAACTTCTTCTTGCAGGGAAGCCAGTATGCTCTCAGGTAATCCAGGAAACAACAAGCTCTTCAAAGTTACCAGCTAGAAAACTGATAGCTACACATACCAGAGCAGCCTCAATGTCAGTATGAGTTAGATTTCTAAGTACTTAGACAGAATGCTCCATGCGTTTTGCAACCTCTACTGAGCTTTAGGAGTTTTGTAGCTCCTGAATTATTGGAGTCTACTGAATTTTACAAATGATCAGCAAGTCCTTCCTTTATTGAAAACAGAGTTGTCAGGGATACTAAGCCATTATCCATCCTACTGCACTACCCTAAAAATGTGTCAGGAAAACCAAAACCGCTCCTTCTAGAGGTTCACTATATCTTTTTTCTTTTTCTTTCTTTTTTTTTTTTTTAATGCCTTCCTGTGATGGAGACTCTCCAAGAGTTATAATCTATTCTAACTGTCTTCAGCAGCATTAAGAGGATGTCTTCTAAGACTCTGCAGGCATTCAAGTAAATTACTAAAACTGTTAGAAAAAAAATAAAATTAGTGTGTCGCAATATGACTTTACTTTACCCTGGTTCCATAACTTATGTATCTGCATATGCTGATCTCTGTATTCGTGTCCACTGGGGCTGGTTAAAAACCTACAAAAGGTTTTAAAGCTGTTTTCACTTCAGAAAATTTTAGAATGATGGCTTTAAAACAAACAAACAATGAAACATTTTTTCGCTGTACATTTTATCATTGAAAATCACTGAAATATACCAAAATAGGTTTTAAAAACATCAATACAACTTCATTACACAGGAAAATTCCTATGTTTTGGTAAACTGAAATTGTGAGCAATTTTTTGTTGGTGGTAAAAGAAGAAAATTGAGAGATGCAAACTTTTTCAATCAAAATTGTCAATATTTTTCCTAGTCCATTAAAACCACATTTACTAACAAAAAAGGACACTACAATAGCTCTTTTCATTTACAGCAGGCACCATCTGTTTTATGTATTGAAAGGGGGTGGCTTAAAAGAAGAAGCAACTGGTCACAGCAGCCATTCAACAGGTTTTAAGCAAAACTAAGAAATATGTGGGTAGGATCCAAAAAGCAGTAAGGAAGAAACTGGCCTTGGTTTCTACCTCATCTATCCATGTGTAAGAAGTATTTTCACCAGTATTACTTCCTATATCAGTGGTCTGCTGTGTAACTTCATTATGAGTTTACTGAAAAAAAAAAAATAATACAGTCTTCCTCTGTATTTCAGTAGCCTTTGCAATCTCCTTGAAAAGGATGGTTCATGTGATCTGCAGGACTTGCCATGAAGATGCTTGAAAGGCTCCATTCCCTTTAGTTCCAGTGTGAACACCAGAAATGGATTTTGGACAAAGTTTCTGCTGCAAGGTCAATTTTTATTTGCTTCTTTTTACTTTAAGGAAGTGCTTTCATTTACATTGTATATATATTTTTTTTCCTTCCAAAAATTACTTGCTGACCATCATGCTCAATAGAAATGGGCACAGCAGACCCAGAATGCACCTCTGAACCAAGCCCTCCACTGTTCCTGCCCAGGCCTTCTGTTCTGGGGGAAACCCATCTAACATTTTTAGCTTTATGCTGCTACATCCATAGATATGCATTACTTCAGACAGACCTCTTCCTACTACCTCTCTGAGGACATCATTTGCCTGAATTAGAAGTAATATAGCAACGTAGAACCTTTCTCAAAAACAAATCTAGCTGATTTTTTTTTTCTTCTCCAGATTCTCAGTACTCATGGCTCCATCTACTCTTTGTTCAGCTACTACAGTGACAGAGAAACGCAGGAGAATCCTGAGCTTCTGCCATCTACCTAAGCTTGTGTACTTCTCCATAGGGAGGAAAGGAAACGAGGAAAGGAGATACTCACACAGGTCATATAGTCTCACACTTCAGTGATAGGTGTCAGGTCTCATAGGCTTCTACAGAGGAAGAATAGCATTACACTCATCACCTATTTACTACATGTCTTGATTTGCAACATAACATGACCAAAATGGAGAGCTCCAGTCATGTGAGAAGGACAAACCTAGCAGCAGGACAAGCATATAGATGGATTGGAGGTCCTGTGACTGGATATGAGTGAACAGCTATCATCACACACCATCTGGAAGGCCCTTATCACATGATGAACTAGCAGAGATAGGACAACAGTCACACAGAGGGACGTACATTCATGATACCATATAGAAAGTTTTAGGTGACCTTCCTTCAGAGTAAAGTAGTAGCAAATCTACTAAAACCAGGTTACACAGAAAAGAGTGCTGATGAGAAAATATTTTGTGAAGGAATTCAGTGAGAGAGAGAAAAGAAAAAAAAAAAAAGTGATTTAACCCAGCTTCCTCTGCTTCTCTTCAGTAAAATAATAGGGATTTTCTTTTCCTTCTTCACCTGAAGCTATGGAAAATTATTATTTGTACACACATTTTGATCTTGTTCAAATACAGAATCAATTTTGATTCTAATTACTTTGCATTACTTACATACCATGCAGTCTTTATGTTTAAGTTAAACTGCCAATGAACCTGCAAGAACTGGAGTATTAGGTTCCATATTACTAAGATTATAACACAAGATTGTTGGGAGTCTGCTGGAATTTTGTGAGGTTACCAGTTTGCTGACTTGTCTTAAGACCTGTCAGGTTAAGCTGATTAATCAGCTCCTTATGGCTGCAAGAAGCATTATAGACCACTATTGGGAAAAGAACAGAGCTCATAGCCTAGAAGAATAGCTTTGGAAAATGTAAGGAGTTGTCTCAGTGGAAAAATTGACAGAATGCTTAAAAGATAAATTATATGCAGAATTAAATGCTGTACACAATTGGTCTTTTTCAACTACACTAAAAGTACTTTTTCAACCACATCACTAAGAATGTTGCCTGTTTCCCAAAGCCAAGAGTTTCATAGCTGAAGTTACACTCCAGTTCACCATTACTGGAAGCAGCATATGGAATGGAAATAAAAAGCAACAAGGTGACTGTACTTCTGTGGTATTCTGTTGTCTACCATGACCATGGGATAGGATTCATCAGGCCCATAATTTATGGCTGAAATGATACTCTGAGACCTGTCTGCATGATTTTTATTGATTTCCTCAAAATGGCTGAAGTTTTAGAGTATTTGTGGCTTAGGAACAAATTGTGCTTTTTAAAAAGATGCAGACAATAAGGTTCCTGATACTATAGTTTGATAGACTCAGTAGCAGAATTCAAAGCTCATTTGCTCATATTACCAAATTTTCATTGATTCATTCTAAAGTAGGGTTGGTTTCTCTTTGAAAAAGCACAATAAAAATTTTAGTCATTCATACAAGAAAGAACATTCTGTACGTCCCATCAGATTTGTTTTCTCCTCTACCATTCATTTTGCAGGGAAAGCCTGATTTCTTTTAATGGGCAACTCCAAATTTGGTGGTAGTGGTGGGAGCAGGCAAAGGGCAGTAACCTCCCCATCTCCTGTGCAGGCTTCCCTGCAGTTGACTGCTAGAACAAAGCACACTTCAGAGTACTGAAAGGTTTGAACCTGTCCTCAGGTCAGTGAAAATGTTTCCATGGCTCTGAATTGCCAAGGTAAAGCCACAGTTCTGAAAACCTTGACTGGCTTGCTGCTCTGCATATAGGCAGCTCACCAAGGTCCAATGAATAATGAAGTGAAAATCTAACCAGGTAATGATTTCAAGAAAGGAGAAACGTTTAAATAAGAAGAGACTCACTTCCTCTCACTACAGTTTTGCATTGCCAGCCAAGAGCAAATATTTCTTTTACAACAAAGATACTTTAAGAGTGCTCAGTTAAAGGCAGGATTACCAGATATGTATAAGTCTATGCAGCTGTACCATTTACATCAGCAGGACATGTGGCCCATCAGTGATAAAGTTTAGGGGACATGGTCCAAGTTTCCATCATGGGCTGAAGGAGGAAGGACATTGGGCCAGCACTCTTTTTCAAGGCCTAGTAACATTGTCAAAGCAGAATGACTGAGCCATACAGTATGGCAGAACTAGAATTCATATAACAAATACTGGGTGTGAATGACATCCATTACTGGACTATTATTTTCAAAACTGGTGCCTAGGAACAAGTATGGAAAATGCTGTAAGGGCAGCTAGGTAAATATCACTGAGTCAAATTCAGGGAGATATGCCAAAAGCAAGTGAACAAATTCAGTTCTTGCAGCAATACTGCAAAGTAGCTGTTTTCCTGAAGTATCTGTTGCTTCTCTTCACACTTTCCTAGCACACTTCATATTCCAGGTTAGCAGCTTTGGTGTGCCTTTGATCTCTGTAGCAACAGGGGAATTGCCAGTTAAACTGTCACTTTCTCAGACTCCCTGTCAAAGGCACATCTTCTCTCACATGCAAAATCAGCACCGCTTAGTCAGATTAAGTGTAGGATTAGTAAAGGGATATAGATGTTTGTATCCATTTATTTTCTTTTTTCTTATTAAAAAATAAAAAACAAAACAAATATAAAAAAAAACTTTCCATAACCATGACTATTGGACTAAGCATGTCTTCATCTCATGAAGAAGAGCAACCTGAATAATTAAGGACACCTCGATAAAAGCATATACATTTTTACAAGTACCCAAGGCCTACTTTTCCATAATGTTCCTTCCTTTCCATCTGAAAACAGACTGAAAATCAGAGAAAGTGTTTTAATATGGACAGGCAGAGGAACTGATGCTCAATTCCCAAGTGACTATCCATAACAATTAATTTTTAAGAGATTATAAAAGTTGAGTCATATTCTATTGTCATATACATACCCTGTGAAGTTGCTTCCACATGATGTCACAGAAAAGGAAGAGGACATATACAAAAGGTTCAATGGAATTTAACTTGAGGGCTGTAATTGTCTCTATTTCTCTTCTTAGGATTGAATTGTCCTGTCAGGGCAGTACTACAACTTACTGTCTGCAATCATGAATGCAATGATTTTGTTGGGCAATTTACATTTGCTTATCCCTATGCTGATAAGGATTGTTACCTAAAAGTGAGAATGGAAACTTACAAAGCAGAAGAGCAGGTACCATCATGCTGAGCAGTCTCCTACTGTGATAGAATCTTCACTGAAATGAAATAGACTGTCTTTAATGTAAGCTACAGTTCAACTCTGTACATCTACCAGGTCTCAAGCCCATATTTTTATAGATGGTAGCCACAACCAGCAACACCCTGAAAAGCTAGGAGTCTCCATGACTACCACAGTCCACAGAGCTCTATCCACTGAATGAAAAATGAGCATGAAAGACGTAAATAGGGGAGCAAACTAACATTTCTGAAAACACTCCACATCTTCAAGGGGATGTACTATGAGGCAAAATTATTATCTCTACCACAAACCTCATGTTACAGACTTGCTTTCATTAGAACTTTGGATGAAATGAAATTACGCCAGTGAAGTAAACAAATCAGGTTCATGAGGGGACTGAAAAAAAAAAAAAAGAAGAAGTAAAGTAGAGATATATCCCTGAGCAGACATGTGATGATTACAGTTAAGAATTGGTTGTGTAGCATAGTAGATGCCATGGCATTTCCTCATCTACCACCACCCCATTCACTGCAGGGCGCAACCTTCTTCTCTGACCCTGATTTATAACCAGGTTAAATGTGCCAGAGGTGGGGAACTGTTTTCCATTCTTAGTCACCGTAGATCTGGCCCAGCATTCTCCATGCAAAGTGGGGAGGTGAATACTTTCCAACTTTCCAAATGTCAGTGTCTTGGTTAATAGGCCAACACCATTCCATCCTCCAATGATATATAAATGAAACAGTCTTAATGACCCCCAAATAAATTAAGTCCTGAAATAAGAGTACAATCTTCTAGACCACATTTCAGAAGAAAAATACAAAATCTGGGGCCTAAAAGGAAGCAAGAACAACTTCCATCTCATTATCTGAACCAATAAGAAGCAGTTACAGTCAATAAGACACACGAAGCAAGAAACATTTTTGCATACATTTCTTGAAAATACTAATATTGATACAGAATACATTAAAAAAAAAAAAAAAAAAAAAAAAGACAACTTTATTCCACTACAGAAAAGAGATTTTAGAGGCCCATGTTCAGATACAGTATGTTAAAGGAGTGAATGTTAGTATGGGGCTGGATTATGGCTTTTCTTTAAGCAGAAAGTGTTCCAAACGCCAACTAAAAAATTTATTTCTGGTGACTCTTACTTCCTGCCTATCAGCATTTCTGACTCTGCTCTATTATTACTCCACTACAGGTGGAGAAAAACAGCAGACTTATTTTAGACTGCTGGAGTGCTGCACTTGTTCTTTCCTCACCAAACCAGAGATGAAAGTGTTGTGTATCGTGCCTACTTGCAAAGACATACACACACCTGAGGGATCACTCAGTGTGGCACACCTGGAGAATGACAGTTTTGAGTGAAGGTACAATAACAGTGCAAAACCTCAGGAGAGCGAAGGAAATAGCAACATTTTTCATGATGGCCTCCAGAACGATGGAGAAAAGAGCAGCAGTCTGTCTCCCACCCCATTAAAAGCTCACCCACTGGTACTCTTCTTTCTTCCTTGCTTCACATATCTCTGAAGCAGCAAAAAGCAGATTTAGTAGCACGCTGTCACACCGCTCAGCACTGGTGAGAGCAGATACATTTCTTTCAGCTTGACAAAGGAGACCCATGAATTCCCTCTAAGAGATTCAAAGACTTTTCCAGGTAGTTACCTGTTCAAAGTCTGTAGGGAGATAGCAGGGGAGGAGCGGTGCCTTCCCCCATTAACTCATCTCAGAGAGTGAACAAGGAAGACAAGCTCTCTTTCCTAATCCACTTTTGGGAAGGGAATCCATTGAAAGCTACAGCCCAGCACAAAGCACAAACAACCCAAGAGACCTATTGGCACCCACGTTAAGACACCCCAAATTTGCTCCCTTTCTGAATATGAGAGGCACTGAATGATGTTGATGCGACGATACGTCAACTCTTGTAGGTGTTGGCCTTGTAAGTGGTGGTTGTTTTTAGTTCTGTACCATTAGACACTCTCCCAGTCCCAGCAGGAATTTACTTGTATTTCAAATATTCAGTGAGCATCTGCTAGCGAGTTTTGGTTCCCATCTACCTCCACCAAGAGAAAACAAACTACACCAAGCTTTACAAGACAGACAGGAATTGAACCTAGAAAGTGAACACAGGCTTGCCTCTGGAGATCCCACGCTGGGTGAACTGCAAGGGCTTCAGGCTCCGCAGTGGGTACCCTGAATGCCCTGGACAGCTATTTTCATGCTACTGTGTCTGTCTCCCAAAACCATCAACGACAGTTTGGAACCCAAGCTCCAAATTTTGAAACCACAGTCACTGAGCAGCCAAAGCTGCAGCCTGGAATCTGACTGCTGGGTCTAAGCCCTTGCATAGTGAGGCATGGAGGTGCTGGGACTCAGCACCTGAGTCCAGGCTGATAATCACAGTTGCTGAAAGACTTTTGCTCTGGGTGCTGACTAAGGGAGTAGGTAAGATCACGTCTCAGTGACAAGCCACGTGACATCTCACATGGTCTTCCCCTAAGGATATGTTCAAAAAGAGAGAGCTCTCCATTCACAAGGAATGTCTGTATCAGCCTGAGTCACCACTGCTGAAATACCTCCACCACACACTCTGTCCTGAGGAGATTCTGATATCCATGCCCATATTTGTCACCAGTTCATTTCATGAGTGGTTTCACCAAGTTCAGTCAGTCATAAGTGGAATATTAACCAAAGTCAGTCAAACTATTGGTGGAATAAAGCTCTGAATATGCATAACACTAGCCTGCCTACCTACTACAATATGGTATTTACCCTGATAATAGATTTCTGGGAAAAAGTACTCAAGAAGAATGAAAATGATATACGAATCCTGTAGCACCCTACTGTCTTTCAATATCTTACCTTTTCTCAGAATTCCTCAGTACAATTTCTATGTTTAAGCCTATGAGGTGCTTATGACTATTCCCATTAAAACTGAATTCTCAAATACATTTTCCAGATGCTGTGTGGCACTGCTTGATTTTATTTCATATCATGGATGACACAAAACTGGGGGAGTGGCTGACTCACTAGAGGGCCATGCAGCCATCCAGAGGAACCCTGACAGACTGGTGAGGTGAGATGACAAAAATCTCTTGCAGTTCAACAAGGAGAAGTGTAGTACCACACCTGGGTAGGAACAGCCCCAGGCACCAGGACGTGCTGGGAACCACCCAGCTGTAAAGCAGCTCTGCAGCTCTGGGGGGATCCTGGTGGACACCAAGTTGAGTATGATTGCCACTAAGAAGGCTGAAGTTTGTTCTTGGCTGCACTAGTCAAAGTACAGCCAGCAAGTCAGAAGAGGTGATCCTTCCCCTCTACTCAGCATCAGTGAGGCCACACCTGGAGTACTTTGCCCACTTCTGGCCCCCCAGTAAAAAACAGACCTAGACACTGGAAAAAGTCCAATGCAGGGCTACCAAGACGATCAAGGGATTGGCGCAGGCACCTCTCCTATGAGAAGAGGCTGAGAGAGTTGGAACTCTTCCACTTGCGGAACAGAAGGGTCAGGTGGGATCTTATCAACCTGTATAAATATCTGCAAGGAGGGAACAAAGATGTCCAGGCTCTTTTCAGTGATGCACAGTGCCAGGACAAGAGGTAATGGGAACAAAATGGAATAGAAGAGGTTCCCTCTGAACATCAGGAAGCACTTCTGTGTTGTACAGAGGACTGAGCCCTGGAACAGGTTGTCCAGAGAGGTTGTGGAGTCTCCCTCCTTGGAGATCTTCAAAAGCTGTCTGGACATGGTCCTGGGCAACCTGATCTAAGTGTTCCTGCTTGAGATGGAGGGATTGGACCAGATGTCCTCCAGAGGTCCCTATGAACTTTAACCATACTGCAATTCTATGATTTATATGGTTACCCATAAACAAAAGTCTATGTGAGCTGATAAAGTAAAAATCAAAACATACATACACTTTAAAAGAAGCACACAAGTAACCAGTTACTGTCTTTTTAGTGGTTCTTAATAATTTCCTAAAACTTCAAAAGTCTGAAGTTTAATCCACTGAAAATGACTGAAACAGTAACTTAGACACAGGTCCTTTAAGCACATGTATTAAAAACACTTCTAAATACAATGGCTTGAAGAGTCTTTGAATGAGGAAAGTTGAGTATAGTTCCATATCTTTGTTCGTTCAGGAAAAGGAAGGATTACTTAGAACAGAAAAGAATGACATAATAATGTTTTTTGTTCCTAAACCTACTTGTATGAGGCATCCATATTTTAAAAATTGCCCCAAACACATCTGACATTGTATTGTATATATTATAAAATATTGTAAAATGCCATGAGAAAAGAAATAAAATGATAGTCTAACCAGTATCTATTTTAGATTCAGAAA
Source organism: Cygnus atratus (assembly GCF_013377495.2). Classification (NCBI taxonomy): domain Eukaryota; kingdom Metazoa; phylum Chordata; class Aves; order Anseriformes; family Anatidae; genus Cygnus; species Cygnus atratus. The sequence continues at coordinate 51,870,048 of NC_066396.1, forward strand.
AAAATAATTGTGACCAAATACAAACTGTTGGTCTTGTCTCTTAAATTCCTATGCTCAACATGAAGATCGTACCATATTTCATTAGAATTGCTACCAGGTGGAATAGACACAGGTTTCACCATCTTTCATTAAGATGTAGAATGAGACCATCTGATGATCAAATGATTTAATGCAATTGTGTTGTATATATATTTTAAATAGTCCTTCTTTTTCTGGCTTTAAAGAGTTAAAAACTGAACTTTCTAAATCTGTATTTTACTGTGCTATTAAAAGCTTTTCATTTCAGTAAATCTTGTTGTTCAATACAACAATTTTTAGTTTAATTCTCAACATTTCTCTTAAACTTCAAGAAAAAAGATGTGTCAAATATCACCATATGTTAAATGTTGACTTTTTCCTAACAGCAATCAGTATATCTATGTTACTGATCTGGAGTTATGCTGATTTTGGTCATAATATAGTCTTGTACATTCTAGTGTGTAAATAGGTCCATTTTTATCTTGCAATTGTTTTAATCTGTCATGACTACTGTAATCCAGTATTTCTAATAAGATTCGTCTGTATCTTGCATAAACAGAGCTATAGCAAATTGGAATTCACAAATAAGAAGATTGTGTTAGTTAAGGGAAGATTTATTTTTGAATAAAATAAGCTTGGACCATCCTTTCAGAACATACAAATAATAAATACAAATTATTGGGATTACTGGGATCTTGGACTTAATATTCAACATTCTGTTTTCCGAGAAGGTCATTTTGCTTGGGAATAGCTGGCAGTAGTACTCTACAGCTTACTGTTACCAGCTAACACTGAAGATGTCAGGTGGGAGTGACCTAATGAAGACCCTAGCCTTAAACCTTCCTGCTGTCCGATTGTTTCCTGCTCTCCCCTTGGGTGCAGGACAACCCGACCTTGTGGACTTCCTAGCTGTGCTGAAAGAGTGATTCATCTCATACACACCATATCTGAATTTTATTTTTATTTATTTATTTATTTTATTTTTGTTTTTAGTACTTTCATGGCCACAAAACTCTTCCAATAACTTCATTTGAACATCAGCTGTAAGAGAGTAGAGGGCTGTTCGTACATTTAGGGCATTTGGACTGAGATTCGGTTCATATCACGGTTTTTATAATGGATTGATATCTAAGCAGAGAAAAGTCACCTTCATCTCCCAGTGACTTGGTTCTTTACCTGTAAATTGCATTTGACATTATATCCTTCTTGTATGACCTGCAACACATTTGGATCTCAGGCAGTTCTATAATAAAAGCAACAGCAGTCCCAGGACAGACCCCAAGACCAGTGCAGGCAGAATGATCATGTCATACATGTAGGAACTGGCTGATACAAGCTGTAGAAAAACAGCTAAAACCTGTTATACCTTCTGCCCTCCTTCTGTGGGAGTTTACAAGCAGATTAACAGTTCTGGAATTTCAAGAGAAACAGAGAAGAAAGCAAGGTACTCAGTAGTGTCAACCATATATTGTCAACCTCGTAAAAACTAGAACTGCTCTTAAGGGTTCTTTCTTTCTATGCTCTCACTATGACTTGGTACTGTTTAGCTTTTGAATAGCTGGTGAGAAGTAGATGGGCAAAATAAATCCATTCCAATCCCAATATTACTTGCTCCATATAAATATATATTTATGTGTGTACAAACAGACACATAAATATATATGTGTTTTCCTCTTGTGCACATGAAATTACATGGACTGAGGAAATTTTCCTGTCTTCCTTTTTTTTTCTTCTCCAGATAGCTTAAAACATTAAAGAAGCTCCACAGAGCAAGCACTGAACTGAATTTATTTGTGCATTGCATATGCTGATTTCTGTGACCATGTCAAGAGCTGTGTTAAAAGAAGTGTTTAAGATGGTGATGTCAAACCCACGAGAGTAAGACAATATAAGAATAAGTCTTACAAACAACATCTCAGCATAGCACCCACTGAGAACCCTAATAAAAGTATGCCTACTTTAGCTTAATGATCAAATCCTATTTCTTTTCACACCCAATCCATCCGCATCCTGAACAAGGAGCCACAACCACTTCTCCCTGCAAAGTTGTTTCAAGTAAGGGCAGCTTTCCGTTTTTTTTTTTTTTTTTTTTTTTTTTTACTTCTGTTTTAGAAGCTTATGGTGATGATTGCCAAGAAAGCACAGTAGTGCTGGTTGGACCTCGGTCAGCCTCTCCCTGGCAATGGCTTGTATACACCCTTGTTGGCATCAGCCATCTTTCAGTGAAGTCAAAATAGACATAAAAACCTGCTAATAAGTAAAGAAGTTTCTGTTGAGCACAAAGAAGCTGATCGCAGCCTGGCCTTTGGAGAAAGTCTTCATGCAGGTAGCAACAGGATGCTACCACAGGAAAGGCCCCTGGCAAATGAGAAGAGTCTCTCCAAAACAAGGAAGCACAGGAATACCATGAAAGCATTTGTTAAAACATTTACTATAGATGTAATCCCTCTGCTAATGTTCTCAGAAACTCTTGGAGCCTTACAAAAAGTTTAAATGGAAAAAAAAAAAAAACAAAAAAAAACCCACTTCCTTTGAAACAAAAACAACAACAAGAAGGAAATACATAAAGCATCAAAAATTTCAAGACAAACAACTCATCTTTGGCAAGGTTAGAAACAACTAACAACAGGGTCTTAGGTAAGAATAGTGTTAGGCAATCTTAACTAGACATTGCTACCTGAATGACCTCTAATTTAAAGCAAGGTTCTGATAAACACCTACTCTACTGCACAAAAGTGAGTTTTATTTGTCTTGCAAACAGCACAAGAAGACTTGCAGAACTCTTTCACTTTGACATTTCATTTTCACTTTGGATAAAAAGATGTCACTTGGTGATGTGACAGCAGTGCTGTGTATTATATCTGCAGCATCACTGGCTTTGTCAAATCAACATGGATAATTCAAGCCTACTGACTTCCCCTTTTAAAAAACTGCTATACCTGGGTTTAATTTTATTTCTTGCTTACCAGAATAATTCTGTATAGGAAAAGGAATGTTAGAGCATTTGCACTTCTCAGATTTCAGGAGATCCTCAGAGGAACTACTCCTCCAAAAAGCAAGAAAAATATTCATAGCTCAACTTTAATTTCTTGTTTGCAAAGGAGATATTGGTGAGACCCTGGAAAGACATTTTCTACCATCATCATCATTATGGGAATGGACATTAACTATCATAGAGACTGTTACTTGTAACAAGCTTGTTTTCTCCATTGCATATCCAAATGATCAACAATTTTCCCCGCATTTTTATCTAAATAGTGGTATTGCTTGTATTACTGCAATACTTGATAACTTCAAACCGAGGCAAAGTATTACTGAATGCTGATCAGGAGGAGTTGAAAACAGCAAGCTTAAATGACTTTCTAGTGGTCATACAAGAGGGCTGTGGCAGCTAAAGCTGAGTACAGACCCTCTGAGTTCCTGTTCAAAGTCTTTGTGACAGTATTATCGTTTCTAATTGCAAGATCTGAAAGTAACATATGGTTTCCCTCTAAATCCATATTCTTTGTTTGTACTCCAGTAGCTCACAGGAGCTCACAGAGTCTAGACTAAGAGTTCATTGTGGTAGGCTCTGTCCAAACTCAGCATAAAAATATATAAAAGCCTTAGAAAGCCAACAGATGTAGACAGTCTCAGTGGGGGAGAACAAAGAAAGACTGAAAATGTTTGTCGGTGGAGAAGCAAACAACAGAGCAGAATCAGCAACTGTGAAGGGAAGACATCCCCACACACCCAACACTCAGCCCTCATACCAGAGAATGTAGGTACTGTGATAAAAAGGGGTTCTGAGCAAAGGTTTGTAGTGGAGACGAGGTAAATATTGACAGGGAGCCCATTCCAAGTTTATGCAGGGAAAGCACAAAGGTTTCATTTGGAAGACTGAAAACACCAAAGGTGGAAGGTGGCAGATTGGGCTGATCAGAAGTGGGATATTATTTATTGATGATGCTTCCAGTGAATAAGAGAGGATAAGTAGAACGTGTCTGAAGGGTCTTGCAAATCGAGGTAAGTAGCTTGTATTCCAAATGCTAAAGAAGCAAAAATAATTGGAGACATACTAACTGAAGACAGTTGCATTCAAAATAACAGGATGGAAAGATTTACGAGTGAGACAAAGTGGCCTTAGTCTCCGCTAAAGACCAGAACAATTGTATTAAGGGACAAGGCATAAGGAGCCTGAACAGCCATTTCGGTGATACAGATAAAGCAGAAACAATCATGTAGTTTATGCTGTGGAAAGAATGAAGAAGATTAAGTCATAACCTGGTTTTAAGGTTCTGAAGAAACGAAGACACTGCCAAGTGTGACCGGTGCTTTTCCACTGCGATAACTAAGCAGGTGACTACAAAAGCTGAGTGGGTGTCAGGCTCATGAATTCTGAGTTAGGCAGGTAGACCTTGGCCTGAGGACTATACACTTGCCATGGAATTTCAGAAACTTAGGTTCTAGATCAGAGGGAAGGAGACAGGCCTGTAGAGCAATGTTGATCTGCTTGTCGTCAGCATAGAAATGGTAACTGAGTTTGGTCTGCACAATAGAACAGAAAGGCAAAAAGGATAATGAAAGTCCCAGATCTTTATTCTATATGTGTCTATGTATATGTTCTAGTATAAGAACATTAAGTGGCCATGTGAATCAGACTATCAACATGCTCTTTCCGTCAATAGCCAGAAACATACATAATTGGACATAAATAGGGTTCCTGGTCTACAGTTAAGAAGAACATTGAATTACAAGTCCAAAAGGGAGAACTTGCAACGTGATTTATGTTGATTTAATTCTACTCAGTGAATCTTTTGCTGATTTCAGCAGGAGAAGAGTTACAGCAGTTTCTGCATTGTAAGAATCATACCCAATGTGAAAGAGAATTGCATGGAGGCAAAATGATAATGACATACCAATGGTTTGTACATCAGTGTAAATCAGGAGTATGAGCAAAGCCAGCAGAGTTATATAAATGAATAAGAGAAGAATGCAATACACTAGTAATTAATCTGTTAATCCCTGCACTCTGCGGAACCCGATTACCTACCACTGAAAATGTAAGAAAAGGTTGTTTTGGTGTCACACTTAAAAACTCTTTTTCTCCCATAGATTTCAGCTACTTCTCTGAGGACTACAGTAAAGAAAATTAGATCCAAATTTACATGACCTCCCATGCCCACCAGCGTCCTTTTACTTCCATTACCTACGCGACCACATCTTTGAAACTTCATTCAGGGATACCTGGAAGTTGCTTGGACGTTTTGATTTAAAGCACATGGAGCTCTCTGTATATTACACATAGCAGTCTTGTGGATGGGGAGGGTGGAGCTACATTAAACAACAAAGGTCTGTGGAATATGGAATATTCCATATGGCAATGGCACCTTACTCTGATGGAAGTTGCAGGGATACCACAAGAATATGTGAGGAATCAGGTGTTACTCACGAAGACTACGGGCTTGAGAAGCTGGCTCACTAAAAGTGACTTTTACATTATTCCACAAGCTTACAATGATGGTTCAGTCCAGTATGGAAGTCAGTAATTTCTGCAAAGAAAGATGACAGCAGGTTGGGGTTGCTAAACAACTGGACTGTGCCAGCTTGGAGTGTTCACGAGCTCTCCAATAAATTAAAGATCATGTTATTGTCTGTTTATTGTAGATAAAACATAAACCTCATATAAGCATCAAAGAGATTCCAGCACCCACTGTATCAACATCAGAAAGAGCATTTATGATTGTTGTCACACAAATACACACAAAAAGAAAGTAAAAGAAGAAGCTCAGCCTGACTAACATTTAGAGATATAAAGCCTTCATATCCCTTGGTCTTCTTTCCTTTGTGAGTTCCACAGGATTTTCATTTCCAGAGATATTATGCACTTGCTTTCAAAGGAATTCAATATTTTCATTCAGAAAAGTAATTTCACAGCAAAGTAACAGAGAGCAATGTCCTGGGTATTCATTTTCTGAGCCAATCTTTCAAAGTCAGTTTGTGTTGTGAGAAGCAGAGAAGACACGAAGAGGTATAAATCCTGTATACTTGGTTTCCACAGCCCTCCTCCACTGCTCTTCTCCAGGCGCAGGCTGCAGTGATGCCTGTGCAGAGAGCAGATGAACAGAAGTACGTGGTGTCAGAAGAGGAGAGCTCTGAGCTCGGGTACAATGCAGCTGAATGCAACCCACGGCACCGAGCCTGAGCCCAGCACCCAGTGATGGCCCCACCATTCCTGCCCTGCAGTGAGTGTGGTATCAACATACCCATCACAGTAATCCAATGTATTTTCTCCTCATTGCTCCAAAAATCAGAGGAGAAAGCTGGGAGTCTAAGGCAAAAGGAGACGAGGTGTCTTACTTTCTTGGATGCTTCCGTGCAGATAAAAAGCTAATCCTGATAAAACCAACACTGAAATCCTTCCATCCCATGTAAAGTCAAGGTCACATGTTATTAGACAACCAAGGTTAAAGCCACACAATTTTCTGAGCCAAAAAAGATGGCCGGGGGGGAGGAGTGGGAGGCTGGGCAGAGAGGAGGGGCTACACTAAGCGGGGGAAGCATCTCCCTCCTCTACTCACGGTCTTTGATGTGTTTCAGGAAAAGAAAACATTAGAAACCCTCCTGGTTTTTCCTGAAAGGTCCAGGGTGCGCTGAGAACAAGGTGGAGAAACAAGGCCCTGCCTACCCCTTTGTTTTGTGAAGCAGACATGCTCCACGACCTTGAGGATGACAACAACATTTGTTCCTCACACAAAGATAAAGCTGGCCACTGACTGCGCTTCCCCCTCCCCTCGCCCAACCACAAGCAGAATAGGCAGGATGTCGAACAAAGAAACAGCAGAAGCAGCAACGAGCATTACGTTCAGATTAGAGGACATTCAGGGTCTGTAAAAGTTCCATTAGAATAAGCACAAATCCAGTTTCAATGAGGAAGGGGTCTTTTCTCTCTCCTCCTTTGGTTTGTATTGTTAATCTTTCTTCCTGGATGACTCCTCACAAACGCTTTTTGTTTTCTTCTGTGGTTCTACGTGCCAGGACTATAAGGAGGAAAGGACTGAGGCCCTTTCTTGGCAAGCTTTCAAATCACTTCCATAGGAGACATACACCCTGTTGCCATCTCTCTAAGAGTATAAATTAAAGTAGTGATGAGCAGTCCAGAGCAATTCAAATGCTGGTAAAGCTTAGGTCCTTCTCCAGTCCCTCATTACAGTGAACACTCTGGCATCTGCTGCACAGCCTCAGTTTGAGGAATAAACCTACATACAGGAAGAAGTGAACGAGCAGAAAGTCTGCATTTACATTGCATCATGCCATGATGAAACAGGAATCACTAATTATAATACAGCACGTAAGGGGAGAGCAATTGCTGACAATTCCCATAGCAACAAGGTTACCTTTGACATATATATGTATACAATCACACACATATATATTGAACACACTTTCCAGTAAAGTCATTATTTCAGAGAGGCAGCTATTTTTTTTGCAAACCTTTTGCCAGAGTGAATGTTACTGTGATGGCGTTTTTCTTTCAATTTATCTGTCTTCCTCCCTTATACATATTTAGGCAAATAAAAATGATTCTTTACAGACACAGCCCACATGCCAGCTTCATATTTTCTGCAGCTAACCTATTTTCATTCAGCTTAAAGTGCATTCTATCATTTTTATTCAGGACTCCAACCATTTATCCCAAGTGAAAAAGTTTTCAAGATACCTTACACAACTGTTTTTTTTCCTAGGATCCATATGGAAGGTTCCAAACATCTTAAGAAAACAAAACCAAGCAACAAAATAGGTGATAAAAAACAGCTTAATACAGAAAATGCAATTTTAAGTTTTCTCATTTCTCTGATATTTTCTACAACTCTTTCACCTCTTTTCCTCTCTTTTTTTCTTCACAGGTTAAACAACTGGCATATGTGTTGCAGCTAGACACCTCCTAAAACATGAAGATAAACTCCTCATCCAGATTATTCAATTTATATAGGGTGAGATTTAGATTCACAATTCTAGATGAGAACATTTTTGCTCCTGATGGATGCACAAGAAGTACCTGCCACTTGAGTGTCAGACTGTTCAAGCCTGCACCATTCTGTGGAAGGGAATGAAGATGAAGGAAGTTCTTCTTCTCCCCAGAGGTCTGAGCCACAGTAACAGTCAACCTGTTGACTTCCGTGAGTTCTTGATGAAGCTCCTTATGGTGAAGATTCTTTTGCTCTGCAGCCAGTGAGAATGAGGAGCTACTGCTAACTCTCCTCATGTCTCACTGTGACTAGTCTCTCATCCACATTTGCACTGAGTCCAAGAGCAGTTTCATATAGTGCTTATCACAGACAGAGGACTAATATGGATTTTAACAGTTACCTAAACTGTTTATACAGCCATCTTGAATAAAGCAAATTTGTTTGTCAACTAGTCTCCAGAATTAATCTCCACCCAGACTGTCAATCACACTGCAGCATTACTTTTTCAAGAAAATAGAGTGAATCAGACTTGAAAAAGCAAATCATTTTATCAAGATGAAATGAACAGGTTCCAGATATACTTTTTGCTCTTTGTAGCAACTGCATTCACACAAACACCTGCATGCATTCATGATGAGTAACTGGTAAAGAGCTTCAGAAATCAGTAATGGTTTGGGTTAGCTAAATCAAGGTGCTGCCAAGTAGCCCTCCTTTTCTGAAAGGCAGTGGAAAAGAGGACTGACTACTTTCTGACAATCTGACTGCTAGAACTCATCTCAAATTGACCACCTAAATATTGAGGACCAGTTAAAACAAAGGGGTTTTCTTGCTTTTCTTTATGTTTAATCTTAATCATATGATTTAGCTGTCATCAGTGTACTCTCAAAATCAGACATTAAATTCTTCTCATCATCATCAGAATCCACTTCCACATACTTAAATGCTACACCTATGCTTCCTTGAAAACATTTTGACTTTGTGTTTCTGAAACATTCCCTTCCCAACATTTTTATTTCTAGGTGGCTGTTGTTGTTTCTCAAAGCTTTATGTGTGTTACAAAGCAGAAACAATTACATGAGGGAGGCCAGGAGCATGTTAACTACAAAAAAACAGTTGTCATAAACACTCTGCATCTTAATGCACAGCTTCAGTCTTTACGTAAGATTAATTAAAGAGCAGATGTTCTGTCATACTTTGCATTAGGTATGGTTATCTTTGAGATTCTAGCTCTTCCGTTTGCTGTGTTTTAATTTGCATTATTATGGATTTTGAGCCTGAGGCATGAGTACTCAAGTGGTAAACATTAGATATACAGAACTATATTTCCAAAATGCACCTTCACTATTAGGCTGGCTAATACAGTCCTATTCTATTTTAATCCACCCCCCCTCCCTTTTTCATTTCCTTTTAACATTCTACATGGCAAGAAGGTGAACCAATAGGAAAAGACAGACAGACAGACAGATGTATTCTGTGTGAGTGCATGCATTTGTACACACAAGCAATAGTAATGTGAGGGTCTTTGTGCAAAGCAAGCCATATGTAGAACATTAATTGTACATATCAGCTAGTGCTGCTGAAATTCTTTATCTTACATATGGAAGAAACTTCTACTGAATTCCCTGCATTTTTCTAGAGGTTTGCATACCAGCTACATGAAGACACTTCTGCTTTTGTTGTTTTCAATGTGAGGCTCCAAACTGAATTCTCATTTTCTAAATGCAACTGCTGGAAATTGATGTCTGAAAACTTTTCAAGCAGTGATCAAAGTCTGATGTGAATTAATTTGTCATCATAACAGAGCACTGCTTACAAGTCATTTCAGGCTGGATTTCAGCAAAGGCAATAGATATCTAGGTTGACAATTTCATTTAAAAGGATAGAAAGCCTTACACTTTTCTTTCATTGGTATCTTGATTTAATGAACATACAAACACATCATCACCATATGTTCTAAATATCAGCTTCAGTGCTTGTTCTTAAGAAACGTCTTGGAAAAATGCCAATGAGAGAAGCTTGGAAGAAGCTTGAAAAGGTTTTGAGACATATTGCTGCAACTTGGGAAAGCAAATCCACTGGTGACTAATTACTCAAGAATTTAATTTGAATAGCAATGTCAATAAATTGCCAATATATACTTAACAGGTACATAATGACAGAATTCATACAAGGGATAACAAAGCCAGTCTTCTTAGTGACTGGATTTCCAAATGTCTATGAAAAGTTAATTTCTACAGCAGGTCATAAATACGTGATGAATATGTCATAAAAATCCTCATTATGAAATCCTTACATAAGGTATTATCATTAACAAGACAGCAAGCTGCAAAGTTGTTGCAGACCTGTTCTTACCCCCAGAACAACATGCTTCAATCCATTTTCCACCTTCCACCTGTTTTCTGATCACACACACATACACAAAAGTACATACACACAAGCACACATGCAGATATATGCACGCAGCCCTCCCCATTTTCCCCATCCTTAGCATCTCCATGGTTTTCATTTTTCCTGCCTGTGAATGCCCCCTATAGTATTTCTCATTGATTAGTGTGGCACTTATGTGTGTGAAATGACTCATCAACCAAGGTCTCCACTGCTGGCTTTTGCTAACAGAGTGCTTTTAAGCTCTAGCAGTTTTCTTTTTTTAGCCAGTTTTTCTTCCACAGCAGGAAACTCACTGAGCCTGAAATAAGAAAACTGCTGACAATGATGTCAGAACTTCAACCAAGGCCCCTAGGACAAGGTAGTCAAATAGTCAAGCGAGATGTGGTTTCATTTCCAAAGAACTGTTCCTATTCTTCAGCTGAGACAATAATTATTGAGCAATCCTTCAGGTTCACCCACATTCTGTGCTCTCATGTTTCTTATTTGTTTTTCTCTCAGTTTGATGAGAGCCTGACTTTTCAGCTAATGATGTGATGGAGGTGGTGGTAGAGGATTAGCAATGGATTTCAGTGAAATGCTTTGTTCTGAACACTAAAATATATTTAGGTGTGCTTGGCAGCCCAAGGGATTGACAGTGTGATACAAAGCCTTATGCCTTTATGTGGTCAATTCACAGCCATCCCAGGTTAATAAGTAATGAAAGCCACAACTCCTGCATGGCTGCCTGTCAGACAACATGATGAAATGGTTAGGGGTTTTTGCACATTAGCCTGTGGTGGATGGGTTAGCAAAACAAATCAAGATAGCTAATGTAATCACTGACTGCCATACCGGGGCAAACCATGTCTAAACCGACAAGGCATCCCTGCCTGTTCCTGCCCATTGATACTGGTTCTCACCATCATTATGTGAAGGTAATTACAAATTTTGGATATCTCATCTGGTGAAAGGCCATTCCAATTTCCATCACTAATTTCAATACTGAGCTCTCAGCCCAAGCTCTACAAAAATATGCTTCCTTTTACTTTTCATCTACAAAAGCATCATAGTGTCATTAATAGATCTCACAGCATTTAGTTTATGCACAGAACTGTCAGTGGCGCCTAAGAATAAGAGAGTAAGACATTTCATCACTGGACTGAACCCCGGGTTCCCCAAACACGCTTGTGATGCAGTCAGAGATCACAGGCACCAAAGAGCTTGTCCATGCCTCTGGAAGGCATCTCAAGAATTTCATTCTCCCCTCACCTTTCTTGATGAGAAATGCTCACCAAGATCACCCTTCCTTGCTATGCCCTGGAGATTAATTTACCAGAAGAGCAAATAACAAGCATCTCTCTGGGGCCAGAAGAGGCTTCGAGTCCTCTGCAGACAGAGGCTTTGTGTCTTTGCAGATATTTCTGGAGGAGAACAGTCTTTTTCTCTTTTAGGTTCCACTTCAAAAAAAAAAAAAAAAAGAAAAAAAAAGAAGCAGTCATCAAGAGATATAAAACCAGGCACATGCATAAAAAGAACCACCAGCTACTTTTGAGGCAGCTCTGAAAATGAAACTGGATAAGGTAAAAAAGAGTGGAGGGAGCATTGCTGGAAAAAAATTGTTTATTTATTTGTTTACCTTCCATGGTCTAACTTTCAATCAGCTCATCATGATTAGGGTATTTCTTGTCCAGCCCATATCCAAAGCACCTCTTTTTTTTTCTGTTTTAATAATCACACCATGATATTCCCAGAAGGTTAGAGCTCAGGCTCTAGAACTCAAGTTTTAAGCAAGCTGAGCCTTTCAAATGTAAAGGCAAAGAACATTACACTACTGTTTGCAGTCTGAGTAAGAATTAAGCTCTCTGTCTAGACACTGCATGTACTTTGTTCAGACTTGTGCTAGGATCCTATGAGATCTCAAAAGCCAATGAGCCAGATTAGTACTTGCATGGGAGAACTACATGAAAGGCTGAGTAACACTGCTATGAGTACAAACAAATCAGCTGAAAATGAATTTAGTGCAGTCTTCCTTTCCTGGCTTAACAATGTGTTCTGCAGGTTCACTCTCAATGCCATTCTTTAGGTTTCTAAGAGAATTAAATGAAGTATCAAGAGAGAAAGAGAGAGAGGGAGAGAGAGACAGGGAGGGAGAGAAAGAGAGAGAGAGATCAAACTGAAATCTAATCCAAAAGCAAATATCAGCCCTGCACTCAGACAGGTTTATCTCAAGGTACTTTTATAGCATGTCATAATCTCACTGTTATTTAGAGTTTGCAAAGTGACAGTGCAAGCAACAAAGTGACAACTGTTCATCCTTTCTAAGGGTATGTTTTATGGGGTAACAATAAGATAGAGAGTGGTTGCATAGGTAAATAATGGCAATGTTTCCCACTATCTAAAAGTCATAGAAAAGATATTGGGAGAGGAGAATTGCTCATATTCTTCAGAGTTCAGTCACAGCAAAACTGCGTTAATTCAGCGTTGGAAGGAAAACATACCTTCCTGTTACAGATTTGCTAAGGGAAAGGAGCATTTTGGTTTCCCTGATCCATTTGTGGAGCACTGAAAGAACTTGTTTTCCACAGTTACACATAGACATAGATCTCCTTTTAGCCAGTGGTGGAAAAAGAGCCACTACAACCCACTTTTGAGAAGGACAGTACCATGGTCTAATTGTACTATGCACAGATCCCAATACATATTAGGTGGGGCTGCTGGCTATTTACGAGTTCAAATGCTCACCATACAAGCTAATTCATTTCAAAAGTTGTCGTCATTTCTTGGGTACGCAGTTTCTGTTGGCTATATATCATGGACTCTTTCTGTTCTCACAATCAGCTTTCAAAGTAAAAGTTGCATCAACTGGCAGGTATATATAAATACATGATTTTATTTTTATTTTCTTTTAAGTCAGAACATCTTGTTCATTCTCCATCATAATGAAAATGTTTTTGAGAGATGGTTGCAAAATGTGTTAACGTTGCACTGGCATTCAGAGGCAATGGCAGACGTCAGGACACCTCTATGTAAGACTTATTCAACTTACTCATCAACGACCTGCACGATAGAACAGAGTGCACCCTCAGCAAGTTTGCTGATGGCACAAAGCTGGGAGGAGTGGCTGATACCCCAGAGGGCTGTGCTGCCATTCAGAGGGACTTGGGCAGGCTGGAGGGTTGGGCTGAGAGGAACCTCATGAGATTCAACAGAGGCAAGTGCAGGGTCCTGCACCTAGGCAGGAACAACCCTAGCACTAGTACAGGCTGGGGCTGACCTGCTGGAGAACAGCTCTGCAGAGAGGGACCTGGGAGTCCTGGTGGACAGCAGGTTGACCATGTGCCAGCAGTGTGCCCTTGTGGCCAAGAAGGCCAACAGTGTCCTGGGGTGCATTTGGAAGAGTGTTGCTAGCAGGCCGAGGGAGGTGATCCTGCCCCTCTGCTCAGCCCTGGTGAGGCCACACCTGGAGTATTGGGTCCAGTTCTGGGCTCACCAGTACAAGAGGGACATGTAGCTACTGGAGAGAGTCCAGAGGAGGGCTACAGAGATGATAGAGGACTGGAGAACCTGTTGTACGAGGACAGGCTGAGAGAGCTGGGCCTGTTTAGCCTGGAAAAGAGAAGGCTGAGGGGGAGACGTCATCAATGTGTATAAATTTCTGAAGGAAGGGTGTTGAAAGGATGGAGCCGGTCTCTTTTCAGTTGTGCCTAGAGAGAGGACAAGAGGCAACGGGCACAAACTGAAGCACAGGAGGTTCCGGCTGAATATGAGGGGACACTTCTTTGCTGTGAGGGTGGCAGAGCACTGGGACAGGCTGCCCAGAGAGGTTGTGGAGTCTCCTTCTCTGGAGATATTCAAAACTCCCTGGATGCCATCCTGTGCAATGTGCGCTAGGTGATCCTGCTCGGCAGGGGGTTGGACTGGGTGATCTTCAGAGGTCCCTTCCCACCTCAGCCACTCTGGGATTCTCGAATTCTGTGAGACTGAAAAAAGGCAGAGGATTAGACAGCCTCAGTAAAAAAAAAAATAATAATAATTAAAATAAGTAAGAGACAGAGGTTGGGAAAATGGTCATGCCACCATTATTATGTCTGGCTGGGGAAGAAATGTTTTCAGAGAGGAAGAGTGTAAACAGATGGCAGTACATCACACACATAGATAGCTCTGAACATGACAGAAATGTAGAGAAATGTGGCCATGCTAATGTGTACTCACTTGAGGCAAATATGTTAACAGTTACTCATATTAAGAAAATTAGCCAAGTGGTATCCATCCCAAAATGATTAAACTCCACCAGAAGCAAAGGTGGTATACCTATCACCATTCACCTTGCATTCCTTTGCAAGGAAGATATAGATGAGTGACTGAGCCAGACATTGCACACTGAGATTATAGTGGAGCTGAAAATGATACCAGCACCCTCAAGCTCCAGTGTAACTCTTCCACAGCAGCATAATTGCTCTTCTCAAACTATTCAAAAAGACACAAAAAAATAAAATGTGTTTGGAAGTTTCATGTAGGCCCTATGTACAGACAGTCAGAAGAAAAAGACGTAATAGCAGACACAAACACAAGTTTGTCTTTCTGAAATGTTAGCTACCCTATTACCTTTTCAAGACCTCTTAATGGAAACAGTTACATATTATTATTCTCTGCAGCCATTAGTGTAAGCTTGAGTTGACTCATCTCTAATATTTCTCTAGTATATATGTTGTATGTGTAAGAAGCCCTCTTAATGTGTAGGTAAAGAAAGGGAAGATGCATTAAATTTCCATTGGGTGGTTTTATCCTCAGTGATTGCGTTAACTTGCAAGAAACACCAGCAAACTCTAGCACACCTGTTCCACTCCACAGCTCATCTCCACAGCTCTCACAGCTCATCCTAGCTCTCTTCTTGGAAGCTCAAGGGACCACTTGTAACAGATACAACATACAAGCCACAGGAAATCCCCAGGATGAAGCTACAACCCAAGACCTTTGCCTGAAAATGATGCTGAAGAAATAATTCCTGACTTCAGCAGCTGCCATACATAGGCTGGAAAGTGCTAGCACAGGCAGCAGTGCAGTCAGTCCACAGAGGAGGTGGCAGGCATTTATTACTGGTGAGGAGTCGCACTGAACGGGTTGGATCTCAGAAATCCCTAGAATTTTGGAGACACCAGAAGAGCCCACCTGCCTGGAGAGCACAAATAGCTTGCAAAGATGATTCAGCTTTCATAGACCCTCTTCCCAAACTACATTTTTTTTTCTCTAGGAGCCCTCAGGAGTGAACTTACACCACATACACTGTTGTACCAGTGACATCCGTTCCCAAACACAGCGTGCATGGATGTGTAGTGCGCCAAATCTGTCACAGGCTGAATGTAGCAGGCAGATCAAAATTAATGTTCACATGCAGAAGATCTGAATGCATGGGAAGAGGAGAGATTCTGGCACTAACCAACTGTAGCTGTGCAGATCAAGCTATGCAAGGAAGCTAGCTAGAAAGGCTCAGTGCTGTTGCTACATGCCAGACAAGGCCTAAGGCAAGGAAAGGTTTCAAGTCAGTTACAATATAAAGACTGTAGATATAAATTATTGTGAAGCTCATTTCTACTTGGACCTGTCTAAAAACACCAAGCAGAGAAAATCATAGAAAGCATGGAAGAAAAATGAATGCAAGACCAAAATGAGCAGAACTTTGGAGACAGGCCTCATGCAAAAGGTCATGGGTGGATTCAGCAAGGTAGAAGGTCTGACTTAAAGCCAGGCTGTGGGCTTGTAAAGGACAGACTCAGAGCCAAAAGCAGAGTGGTGGGAAACAGCCATAGTAGGTTTGATACACCAACAGAGGTGTAGCAAGTCGGCAGCCATCCACAACCTTGTGTAAATCCATTACAAAATGGCTACTAAATGATACGAAGCATGGAAGAGTTTGACCAGGCGTATATACTGCAAGGCTTAGCCCAGCCAAATTCTTGGGAAGAATTTCACCACCTTGGCTGTTTCCAGGACCAATGCTTTGCCTCTGTACCAACTCTCATTTTCATAAGTACTGTGAACAGAAGTCTCTAATTTGTTGAGTTTTCTCCATCTTCTTCTGAGATCCAAAGCCAATTGGGAGCTGAGAACTGTCTGAATTTCACTGCAGTATTGCAGTATTGCAGTTGCCTGTTATAACCTGAAGAGGCTGCAACATTTTGCAGTAAAAGGCTGCTATTGCTTTACAAAAGGGAAATTAAGGCAGAATGAGATAATGTGATATATGTAACATCGTAGCAGCCATATACTTATATATCATAGCACTCAGTAGGTAGTCAGGAAGAGAATATAAATCTCCCCATAAGTAGTCTCGTGATTTGTCTCCTTATTGTTACACATTGCGTCTGATAACAAGCACATAAACACAAAAAGAAGGCATGAGCAAAACTATTTTGCAATTTACATTAAAGCAAGAATAAGTGACAAATTAATTTTATTAAATTTCAAATGTATTAATACCACAAGATGGGAAACTTCTCCCTGCCTGGCCATCTTCTACCAGCTTAAAGGGTTCTAAATAACCCACGTGCATTCTGCACAATGATGCTGATCACACAGACGACCTTTGCATAAGCACTGGACCAGTTACAGACACCACTGCATGGCTACAACATTAGGTAAAACCTGAACCATGACTTCACCAGGGAGGAGACAGCAGTCCTGGCTTCACTGTCAGGTTCTCTGAATGAACCACCTTGTCTCTTTTGTCAGCATGTCACAGGTGGGACACTCCTGGAGAAATCTGGAAGTTCAGAGGGCTGTCACTCCTTTTCTTGGTTTGATTCTCCCAGTCTTAGTGGCATTTTATTTGTTACCTTTGTTCCTTAGCCTGGTAATCATGTGTTTCCTTGGTTTGTAGGCAAAACAGTAGTGGAGTGCTCTGGACGATAACACAGCTAATCAAATCAACTGTTAGATGATCCTGAAATAATATCCTTTACCAACAGAAGACAAACAAATGAATGCACATATAAACGTGATGCAACATTTGGGCTACAGCTTAAGAGTTACGGATTTCAATATAATTGAAAATCTGGCTTCCAGAATGTCTTTAAAGATAAATTTCATTATATTACTCCATGCTGTGGAAAACCTTAGGAGAACAGCTTGTATTTCAAAGGATGGACAGAGCGGGGTGAATTTGGGACATAAAGGAAAGTGCGATCTCTGAGTCTGACTCTCCACTCCCTTGTCTCCCTTGTGATCACCTGAATGTGAAACACTGCTGCTGATTCACCCAATCACCACACACCACACAGAGATACATACCTGTATCTCCTTGCATCAGTGACTTCGTGCTCAAACCTCAACAGCATTACAAATGCAGATTTGGCCACTAAATAATGAAGGCCAATAATCTAATTTTCTAGATTTAGATAAGTCATGTTGTGGGCACATACAATTCCTGACATAGCTCAGATGAGTTTAATTTCCCCAGGACATTTCTCTCTATGTAAAAGAGGAGAAAAAAATCTCACTGCTGGGCACCAGCCAGATGCACTGCACCTGAGTTCATACACAAAGGAGGGTTTATATATTTCATCCCTATCCAAATGCAACACTGGATTTACAGGCCCTTGCATTTAAATAATCATCCAGTCTTTAGATTTATAGAGGTTTCAGGGTGCTTGGTGTAGACCACCACTGACCACAGAAACATTCTCTCACTTCTAAACATTAAGCCTTTCAGTTTTGCAAATTATTATTTACTGATTATCTTGACCTAGTGGTGGGATTCTTTTGCCACATGTAAAATAATACAGAAACATGGATTAGACAAAGAAAGGACCTTTTAAATTTAAAACATACATTCTGATCTCCATTGATTCTATTATGCATTTTCATAGCAGATTAACATGTCATTCAACTACTGAACCAAGAAAATAAAGCTGGGTCTTTATTTATCACACACAACAAATGCCTATCTAACAGGAGGTACCACTAGGTTATCTACAAGGGAGTTTAAGCAATTAAGAATAAGCAATGTTTCCTTAGCAAGAAAACACATTCCATACAGTAGAAGCAGTTCCTTCAGCATCTCCATCTAAGCTCTATAGAAATATTCCTCACAGCTGCCAGTCATGATGGATGGGAGATTCAGTCATTTTTTAACTACTGTAGCAATACCACAGTTATCTTGATTTACACCAGCTGAGGATCTGAACACAGAGATCTCCAAAGATCTGCCAAAAGCTCAAACTTCTTTTGTTCTTCCTTCAAAACATTTTTTTGTGTAGAAAAAAAAAAAAAAAAAAAAAAGGCGGTTTCCAGGCATTTTGCCATGGCAATGGCAAGGGTCCACCAGGGAAAAAATCAGGATGTTGTCCTAGGAGTACAATCACACTTTCTTCCCTCCCCTCCTTTTTTTTTTATTTTTTATTTTTGCCATTAAGTGTTGTTTTTGCATGCAGGAATGGCCACAGTAAGCCCAGGATCAGTTTTGGGAGCACTCACAAATATGTCAGTCTTTGCATCTGATTACTCACAGAGTAGGAATGTATTATATAACTCCTGTCTTTGTCTGAAATCATTCAGTCCTCTGATTATTTAGTGAAGACTCTCAGATGTCCTTTCCTTTCTCCATTTGCAGCTTCTCTCACCCTTGGACTTCTCTAGTGCAGCTCTCTGCTTTCCAGAGGAAGGGAAATAGGCAGAGACTCTTTTGGAAGCTATCAGTGTCTATTCCTGTTAGAGATGGAGAGGTTGCTCTTCAGTAAAGAGAGCTGATAGTCTTCAGCTGCAAGCTGATTACCTTTTGCTGCAGTAATATTTAGCAGGAAACAAAAACAGGTAAAATCAGAATAAAATCTGCTCCTGAATGAGAAGTCTTATATCAACAGCAATCTGTGAGCTGCAGTGGCCTCAGGGAGACAAATTCTGTCCCCAAAAGGACAACCAGCCAAACCACAGAACTATTCACAAGCATGGATTTCAACACATACATAGAGTCAGAGGCTTGTTCTTTGTGTAGTTCTTAGTGTTACTGTAAATTAGCATATGATAATGCTATTTCTCTTATTAGACACTTGGTATGTTTTGCCCTGTAGCTGCGATTAGGGAAAGAAAAGGAGGATAAGCTTAAAACCTGTTTTTTTCCCCAACTAGGTTAACACAAACACAGACCAAGTAAGTGCTTAAAACCAAGCCATTTTAGAGCAAGCATAATATTCCATGCCTGTTATTAAAATACTCGAGCTCATGCTGAACAGATTAATAGGGCTGAACCAGCAAGAAAGAAATCTCATAATGCACTTCTTTGCAGGGATTCTGCATCCATGTCGCATTCTTCATCAAGGCAGGTGAAGAAATTACTTCGCTACAATGCCTTTGTTAAAGCCCAGATGCAGTTTTGCATGGTGTGTGTCTAACACACATTCACTTCTTTCATACATCCAGATATAGATAAATATGTAAGAGGAGGACAAGCATTGCAACGATATGTGTCCACTTACCAGAATGTATATGAGTAGCAGCTTCTCTCCAACACAGTGTCCTACTTGGTACCATAAATGCAGCGTAGCTTGCTGATGACTGACAGTTACTATCATCCTGGGGCTGCTGGGTGGCAAAAGCATCATTTCAGCTGGCAGGAGACGGACAGTAATATTCAAGCTCACCTGCCTGCTGAGGCTGGGAGCCCATCATTCTTGAAAAAACAGCTTACCTATCTGTACCTCATATATCACCACCACAGTTGGAGCCCATGTTTGCAGCTTTGGCAAGCCATTTCTTTGTTCTGTATCCAGGTCTTGCTGCTGCTATCATGCTAGCAACTTGCATGATCACCCAAGACAGCACAAATAACTATAACTTAATATCTCCTCAGGAGATTATTATAGAACTATTATGCTTGAAATTAGGCACAATAATGCATTTTCCATCAGGAGCATACAATCAAAAGCAAAAGACTTGTCAGCAAAGCCAATTTCAGATGAAGCATACTAATACTGAGCTGGAAAAGGCCTTCTTATCAGCAATCATTTTGTGTGGGTAGTGAGATATTCCAGCCAGCCAGCCATATATCATGAACACCAATTACCACACACGCACACGCAAACAGACGCACACATGCACACACACACACACAAACACTGAGCTGATTTGCTAATTGTCTGATAAAATCTGGATAGTTCATAACCAAGTGATTTCAGTGGCTGCCAAAAAGAAAAATCTTGCCATGGCAAGATATTTCAGCAGAAAAACAGAACATGAACAGAAAACAGGATTCAGCTCAAAAAAAAAAAAAAAAAAGTAGTTTCAGAAGTCAGTGCTTTGGATCAAATCTGCACAGTCTCCTGAAATAAAACGTACTACCTAAAGACTGGAGTTGGAGAATCTGCACATCAAGTTTGAGCAAAGCATAGAAGACAGTGAGACTGATCTCTGCGTGACTTGCCCTTAATATTCTGAGAACCTTCCTTTCCTGGTACCTTGCAACACATATAAAGGTGACTCTGTCAGGCTCTTGCTATATAGTATATATATCTTGGAGTCTTACCAGATTTCCTTGTTGGCTCTAGCTATATTCGGAAGGTTCATTCAAAGACTGGAGTATATTTTGTTGGCAACTTGGATGGGAGTCTCTCCCCTGCTTCAGATTTGGATTTTATCATCAGACAAGTCTATTTTACATCAGAGACAACAGCAGAGTGGGAGGAATCTTTGATCAGTTCTCAGGGAGGGCTGGGGGAGGAAGAGGAGTGCTAACTGATCTAGCTACCAAACTGCTCATGCTGTGTTTGCAACGACAGTGCGTGGAACAGCATGTCTGCATGGAGACATTACAGCCATGGGGAGAAAGAGCTCTGCCACTGAGAGCACCAGCTCTAGTTTTCTAGGTACACCCCTGATTAACACTCGTGTCTCATGCTGCAAACTGAACATTGCAAAATAAAACAGCCAGCATGAATACTTTTGCAGCCTACGTGGTGTAATTTGTAATTTGCAGAAGAGATTATGCCATTTACCTGATGTAGGTTTTCTTCATATCTGTGCACATCTACACATACAACATTCCCAGACCTGTTTGCCCCGCTACATCTGTTTCTCTCCCCAGTGATTCAGACCAAGTGTATCTTCCCTTCCTAATGCAGGGGAATGATGAACATTGTTCTCAAGGAAATTCTCCAGCTTAGTTCCCATGCCCGCAAACAACTGACTCCATTTTAGTTCTCTCTCTTAATGCTAGGGTCGTCTGACATTTTTGTTTTTCTGAAATTCAGTTTAAAAATAAAAATAAAATAAATCAGATTATAGGAAACAGTGTCTCTTACACTTGTCAGATTGACACATTGTGCTCCACATTGTGACATGTCCCACCCAGTTCCATCAGTCCACTTCACATCAGCATTGTCATATAATGGGATGTGACTGATAGGAATAGATAAGAGGTTGGAAATTTTCCAAATTCAGGAGCTTCTTTTTTCTTAACAAAAAGAATAGGAAAGAGAAGGAAGGGAAGAAAAGAATAGGAAAGAAGGAAGGGAAGGGAAGGGAAGGGAAGGGAAGGGAAGGGAAGGGAAGGGAAGGGAAGGGAAGGGAAGGGAAGGGAAGGGAAGGGAAGGGAAGGGAAGGGAAGGGAAGGGAAGGGAAGGGAAGGGAAGGGAAGGGAAGGGAAGGGGAGGGAAGGGGAGGGGAGGGGAGGGGAGGGGAGGGGAGGGGAGGGGAGGGGAGGGGAGGGGAGGGGAGGGGAGGGGAGGGGAGGGGAGGGGAGGGGAGGGGAGGGGAGGGGAGGGGAGGGGAGGGGAGGGGAGGGGAGGGGAAGGGAAGGGAAGGGAAGGGAAGGGAAGGGAAGGGAAGGGAAGGGAAGGGAAGGGAAGGGAAGGGAAGGGAAGGGAAGGGAAGGGAAGGGAAGGGAAGGGAAGGGAAGGGAAGGGAAGGGAAGGGAAGGGAAGGGAAGGGAAGGGAAGGGAAGGGAAGGGAAGGGAAGGGAAGGGAAGGGAAGGGAAGGGAAGGGAAGGGAAGGGAAGGGAAGGGAAGGGAAGGGAAGGGAAGGGAAGGGAAGGGAAGGGAAGGGAAGGGAAGGGAAGGGAAGGGAAGGGAAGGGAAGGGAAGGGAAGGGAAGGGAAGGGAAGGGAAGGGAAGGGAAGGGAAGGGAAGGGAAGACCATCATGAAATATAAAAAAAATGGCTTCATTTTTTCAGATGGTGATCCATTTTCTCTTCATCTTGGTGAAGACAATTACACAACGCAGTGTGAACGGATCTATGCCTCACACAGCCTCCGTGTCTCTCTTGGTACATGTATCAGAAGCAGAGTACTTTGGCATAGCACTAGTATTCCACAAGCTCATCCCACTTGCTAGTTTAATCCTCATCTATACTGCTATCCTCCACGCTCCACCTCACACTCTGAAAAGAAATGTAAATGAATGAGATTTATAGCCTGGGATGTTTTCAAGTTTTCAAACAAGGTGGGGCTTCCACTGCCCTGACACACTCAGTGAGGAGCCTTTGGTTTCAAATTCCTTTGTCTGAGCAACTGTGTGTGTGTAAGTGTCACTAGCACTGCCTAAGAGTGCCAGTCCTCCACCCCCTCCTTTGCTGGTTTAGAAGCACATTTCAAAGCCTGCTTGGATTTCTTGGCTCCTTTCTGTGCAAGAAAGTGATGCAGGACCCAACTGTAACCATAGTAGACTATTCTGCATACATGGACTTCAGCCTAGACCTAAAAATAGTGTGCATGTCCAAGGCACTGATCTCCTCAAGCTCACTTATGCCTTCCTGGACAGCAGTCCAGCCCCTGTTCAAGACCCATGAGAGTCTTTCTTTCCATTTGGGTTTCTATCTTATACTAGTGATCAGCTCTCATCCTGGCTGCAAATAAACACACACCCCTACCACAACACACAATGATGTTCTGGTAAGGTTTTGTTTCTTCTAGGTATTTTGTGGGCTTGCGACCTTTCTTTCTAGAGATCGTGATCCCTGCACTGAGAAGGGCAAACAACTAGAAATGTGTCATTGCCTGGATAGAGGAGAATGAGAGGGACACTCAGGCAGAAAGTGGCCAGAGGCACAGCTCAGGTTTGTGGTAGCCGGTAGTACACTGTCTTCTTCTTTGTGAAAACTTGCACTACTGGTGGGGGTGAACTGGCTGAACTGAGCTGGTAATGTAACACAATCCCAGCCAAACTGTTTTGGAGTACCAATATGAATCTGTCCAACATAGCCATGATGATGAGCTCTCATTTCACAACGTAAATTTCATGGTTTCCCTCCTCTTCTAATGGTCAGCTGTCCACATCACAAAAATAACCTGTGCTAATTGGCACCTACCTCAGCAGAGAGCCCAATGATTAGAAAGACATGGAGAATGAACTCCAAGCTTGAGGTGATACCTCTAGGTCAGAGATGAGCACAAATTGGCAAGGCAAGAGAAACAGCCACTTCCTTTACCTGTTCTGTTGATGAATAAAAGACTTTATATTCCAAAACTGTCAATCTGGCTTTTTTCCCCCCAGCAGCACAAGTTTCCCTAATAAATAGAAATTAAATTTGCTCATATTTCAAGCTGTAGGGAAAGGAGCTTGCCTCTATTTTAATGGCCTCTTTATAAAGGAGCAAGAGGAATAATAGATAGTCTCTGTGTTACCGTGTTAACAAGCTTCCATTGCTGATAATGGACACCCTAATACACTGTAGAGAACAAAGTGCATCAGGTCTGCACACACTGGGCAGGGAGAGTGCTGGCAAACTGAAACCTTCCACTTTGCATCTTTTTTTAACTATTTCTACCTGTATTTTCAAGAAACTTTTTCAATATCAGGAGACAAAAATGACAACTTATGTAGGGAGAGATAAGGAACAGCATCAGACACAAATAAAAGGCATTGTAATGAACAAAGGAGTTGCTGAATTCTTAGAGAAGAGCAAATGCAAGTTTCATGGATCTGAAAGAATGAGCCTGTAGTAGTGAGAAGCATCTTAGTATCTGCTTGCCTCAAACAAACAAAATGAAACACTGAAGAAATTATGAAGAGGAGGTTCTTAAGAAATGGTGTGCAGAAACTAGAAACAGGAAAGCGAAGACAGAAGCAGACAATAAACAGCAATGAATTTCAGATGCAAGCAGTTCTCATATTGGGCCATTTCCACTGCAAGGTATGCATCCATAACTTTTGACAGAGTGAAATATAGAGCAGCAATATCACCTCTGAATCCTGTCTTTACTTCTGCTGCAAAACCTACTGAGCACAGCTGTGACTTTACAGTAGTCATAATCATAACCTAACAGAGGAAGAAAATAGGGAACTTTTGATCAGTGGAGGTTTAGAGCCCTAGGACAAACAAAACTACATAGAAAGCTTCAAGAAATATGCCCATGAAGAGGAACCTTACTAATTGGTAGTGACAGAGAGAACAGACATCCATGAGAGAAGGTTTAGGAATTATGAGCAATCATCTCAAACTAAACATATGCCACATTAGTAACAAGAAAAAGGGATAGATTTTCATGAGATTTAGCATCCAAACCATGTGGCTATCATTTACCAGTACTAGTGGGCAGTCTTAGATCGCCCATCATCATGAGTTGAGGTGACTCCGTCACCCTGAGTTGAGGGTTAATGGCAACATTACCAGGTGATTTCAGTAGTTAAAAATGCAAGTTGGTCTATAAAAGATATATGTTGAGCAGTGGAATGAAAGGTTTAGATATGTAAGCTGATAATGCATTTGTAACTGAAATATGGAAGTAGAACTGAAATTCATCCCAGTTCCGGATAAAATAGCAACGCCTTCCATTCTAAAGCTAATGTGTGTATTTATAACTTCCACAGAATAATAGTGGAATTCAATTCTTCCCCTTCACCCAGTCTTTCAGGGGCAGTGTTTGTCTTGCAGACATCTTCTATAGTCGCTAGCAGAGCCTTGCATCAGAAAACTTATCAGCCATATTACTAGGTCTATACATGTGTTGTTTAAAGTGAATTAACACTACTAGATTCTTTAACAAATAATAATAACAATAATAACAATAATAACAATAATAATAATAATAATAATAATAATAAAAACAAACAGTATTAAAACAGGTAATCTAAAAATAGTCTGTTTGTATATGGAGAACTTCTGTGCTGTTTACAAACTGACAAAGCAAATCAGATTTCACATTCTCTCTTACAGCTGCAGTATATTCAAAGCTACTAAAGAAAAATTTGTTTCCGTAGAAGTAATTTGTAAAGTATATTTTTGCATTCAGATCAACATTTCTCTTTCATTTTTTCTTTCAAAAATCCTCAAAAACTGAAAATGTAACTTACCAATAAATGAAGGAAAAAATGTTTCTCAGCTTCTGAGAAATTAAATAGCAAAATGTTGACATTTTTTCAAAAAAAAAAAAAGTCTGATTGAAATGCCATTCTCTGTCAAAAAAAATCTATAAAAACATTTTGATCAACACAAATTATGGTCTGTCTAATCTGTACATGCTTGATTGTGCCATCTGCTTTATTGGGGCGACTCTTGAAGAACCGATTTAGCCAAACAAACAAGAATGAGTGCTGCTTATTCAGGAGGGAATTAGTGTAAGCTTCACAGAAGCGTATTTAGCTATTGCCAAAAAGCAGAGTAGTGCTTTGAGGTATGAAATTATACCCATCTCAGCAGAGGAGGAAGAGAAGGTTTGCCCCTGGGGCAGATGCAAAGGAGATGGACCTCAATCTTTTTCCTTTGGAAGAAAAATACTGCTCGGTTTGCAAGCCAGCAAGCGCTACAGCAGGGAGAGGGGTGTAATGGGGGGGTGAAGGGGAGGACCATAGCTGGGGTGGAGGAGGAGAAAAGAAAACACAGAAAAGACAAACATTTGGGGAAAAGTCATCTTCCTCACCAATCACTGTCCACAGTCTAAGAAGAAGCAACAGAAATACCAAGTCTGTACTATTTCACCACCCTGCAAAAGATGTTTTCCGGTTTCTTCTCTTTCAGCTACTTTGCTGCTGCATCCTTCACACACCTGATCCTCTCAAGGAAGCTTCTCAGGGCAGAGGCAACCCACTCTAGCCAGCTTGGAGACCAAAGGAGCTGCATTTGATTGAATTAGTGTGTTTTCTTTCTAAATTATTATTCTGTTCATCATGCCATGAGGATGCCCCTGTTAGGAGAATGTGCCTGAAAAGATCAGTGACCAGCTAGGACATTATGGTTAGTGTTCCACAATACAGCCATTCAAACCCTCACAGTGACAGCAGAGAGCAAGCTTGGATTTTCTGATCTAAACACTCAAACTTTCCTATGCTTATGTTAAAGGAGAGCCTTCACTGCCTGCTGGCTTTGAAGAGATGGGAACACTGGGAGGAACAGAGCTGTCTAAAAATTTCCTCCACTCAGCTTAAGAAAACATCTTCTGTGTTGGTGAGGTAGGAGCCACAACCTGCAGGAGAGAAGGAGGTCTGCACTGAAGACAACAATGTGATACCAGCAGGAAAAAGCAGAGAATCTGGCCCAGAAATATATCTGAAAACAAAGTATGTTCATTTGGGGCATAATTCCTGGGCATCACAGCAAAGCCACAAGTTATTTGATGTTTTGTTCATTTCTAAAGAAACCCCAGAAGTATTCCTTCCCCACCCCCACCATACACATTCATTCAGAATTGCTCCAGTGAGTTAACATTACAGATCCACTTACTACGCTAAATTTGACAGAAGCCATTCCATCTCCTCCTAATTTTAGTCCTTGAAGGAGTTTATTGCTAAGAAAGCCAATTACACCGTCTGTTCATAATAATCACCACTTTTCCACAGGTGACACCATTTCTACTGTGTTTTTTAATAAGTTGGTATTTTCATGGCACATGAATATAGACATGGACATAAGCTACTTAAGAAGTTACCTCTCTCTCTGATAATTAGGAGATCAGTCTGGTTCTACCACACAACCAAACACATTTCTCCAAAGCCGTGGAATGATTAGTAAATTTTTACATTAGGAGAGACTGTAAACTGTGAGAATAAAATATTTTTCTGTTTACTTTGAAATGCTATTAAAAACAAGCGAGCAAATCATCAAGCTGGCCGAGTTTGTCAAGTTACTGGAGACCAGTTAGCTGAATGCGAGTCACTGGAAACAGTTGAGTAAATATTTAAGAAGATCAAATGGAGGAACATTTGGTACAGCACAGCTTGCTGAAAGATTGCAAAGATACCAGCATGTTTCAGGAGAGGCAGGTCATGCCTCTGAAAATTGCTGGAATTCTTTGAATGTGCTGTATTGCCACCAGGACAGACAAGGGAAATAGAGTGGACTTCGTTTTTCAAAGTATTTGACAAAGTTCCTTGCTTGAGGTTAATGACCTAAGGAGCCAAGGCACAGAACAGAAGAAAAGTTGCTGGAGTGAAAATTGACTTCAGGGCAAAAACCACAAGGAAACTGTAAATATAATTTGTGAGGTGGGAGGAAAGTTGCTAGTGCGTTAGCAGGTGAAAAAATGTAGGGGCCTTGCTGGGTAATTTTTGTTATAATAGACATCTTTTTTTTTTTTCTTTTCTTCCTTTTCTTATTTAAAAGGTACTGGATTCATAACCTGAAATCTGCAGAATTGTTCTTTTAACCCACAGGACAGGTGATACCTAAGTACCTGCACTATGGGGTCCCTTCCACACTTGGACCTGGAGTGAGAACAAGGAGGGTTGCATGGGTTATCTGATTCCCCAGGCCCACCCAGCCTTGCCCTCCCTGCTCCATGTGCCATCAGAGGTGTCAGTATCAAGCCCTGGTTAGTACAGACCCTGGAAGGACTGGCATGGCAGTCCTGCTCAGTTGTGTCCTGCAAGAAACACAGGGGATGCAGGGCAGTACTTACGATCTGAAGTTAAAGATCTTTCAAGTTGTGCCACAAGACAGAAAGGAAGGCCATTTAGGCAGGCTGGCTCCCTGATGATATGGCTTTCTGTGGTTTTTTTTTTGGTGTTGTTTTGTTTTGTTTTTTAATATGTACGTTTGTGGTTAAAAATAGAGCTGTTCTCAAGCACTTTGTAGCTCAAATCAAAAAAATAGTAAACAATAATGTTTTCACCACTCTCAGTGTGAGCAAACAAGCAGTTCATAGATGTTCTTCTTCAGAAGAAATGTTGAAGGTACAAAACTATATTAAGCAAAAGAGAAAAGAAAGACCAGAGGGAAATTTCAGTAAATCCATAGGGGGATGCATTGAATATTAGAGTGCCCATTTCTAAATAGCTTATAAGTGATGAATTAGACATTTTAATGACTTTAAATAGAAGATAACTGGAAAGTCAGTTGTCACAGAAAGCTACTGAGCCCAACTGTGTGCTTATAAATGTAATTTCCAACACCACTTGCTGATAGAATGATGATATCATTGATAATAGCTTGTTATTTGGGTCCATAACATCATGTATTAATGATTTATTAACCATCTGTAATGACACATAAATGGACCGTGAATACAGTGGGTGCTTATTATGCATGAATTTAATAAAGTTGCATGAAGAACTATACTCAGTTCCCTGTTCTGTCACTTCTTAACAGCCTACGTTTGAGACCGGTGTCCTGACTCAGTGGCAAAACCAGGGACATGGAGAATGCAGAATGAGGTCTTTAGTGCAGAAAGACATCTGTTCCTTCCGACTAACCATGTAGGTAATATGTGGAAGGATTTAAAGCACCTGCAGTATGTGCACTGGTAAATTGTAAATGCACCTTAGTCCAGGTACACAGCATATAAGCAGAATAATGTCTTGAAGCAAAGAATAAAAAGCATCAATATTTGCTGAAAAGGCAACGCTAGGCTTTATAGTGCAGGAGAGAGATTTGGGAGCTCTTGAAAAGAAATCCCTCGAGCCCTCAGCCCTATATACAGCACTGTATAGCTGCAGTGAACAAAGCAAATGTGATTCTCTGTTACAGTGCAGGAGCACAATATAAATCAAGGAAGGTGGTAGTAGTGTAAATGTTATATTTATAATGGAAATGCTGATACAACCCCTAACTTACAGAGGTGCTGGCAGGATCTGCCATAATATGGTTGGATATCATTTAAGCAGTGTTTGCAGAACTGATTAGTGTATCTCAGAAGGAACACCCTGTACTTGCTCTTGAGGATGCAAACTGCTGGCTAAGAATCAGCCAGAATGACTAAATGCATACCGCACAGGCCTAACCTGGAAAGAAAAAAAAATCTTTATTCTGACACCGTGATTGTTCTTTACATTTCAAAAGCTGAAGGAAGCAATCAAATCCATAATACTTTCTTCTTCTTCAGTAAGTTATATTAAAAAACTCAATTGGTTCAGGGTTTATTGATCTGAATTGACAGTGAAGTTCACAAATTCATATAAAAGAGCCATCTCATTACAAGCCAATTTAAAGAATCTGTGGTTCAGAATTCACAAAAAAAAAGTTTCCATGGAACATAAAAAAATAAATAAAAGAGGAAATAACTTTTGAGAATAGACTGTACAAATCATTTTTCTTTGGTATCAAGTGTGATTTGTCAGATGCAGCCAGAAATTCTTATTTTAATTTTTTTTTTTTTAGGAAACATTACAAGACAGAACCAATACACATACAGAAACTAGTGAGAAGAGATGGCTGATCAGAACTGAGCCTATTGGCGCTGATGATGTTAAGCTGTGAATGAATTGTGGTCAAATTTGGTCCAAGTGAAAATGTTAACATTGGCTAAAAAACGAAAACAAAACAACACTATTAAACAGCACAGCATTTCTATTTTAAAATTTAGTATTTTCTGTATTCTTCTTCAAATGTGCTAAGTGAGGAAATCAAGTCAATAAGATTAAAAGTCATATCTCTCAAAAAGAATGTAGAAGCCTAAAAATAAAAAATAAGCACCCAGATATATCTTTCAATGCATTTGGACACCTAATTTCTCAGGACTCGAACAGCTGCAGGGCTTCAAAAACACCCTGAGTTGCCTAACACCCATACAAAAATAAGCGTAGCCCTAAGTTAGTTATCCAAGATTGCACAGCAGTCAAAATAAGAGCAGGGAATACAGTTCCTGGACTCTGGGTTCTCTCTCCTAGTCACAGTGGAACAGTCTCGCCAACAAACAGATAATAGACAGGGAGGATCTAAAACTTATCATGAAGCATTAAAACAAAACAGCTCCGAATGTGAGGGACATGCTCTACAACTTGTGTGTTGCAGGAGAGACTGACAGGACTGCACCATGTCCATGGCATGCAGCTTTCTGGGGCCTATGCTGCTAACTCAGCCCTGAGGAGAGTTTGGAGAAACCAGCCACCATCCGGATCAGCCACTTCAGCAACCACTGGTCATCATAAAATTATAGGGAATATAAGGGTGCAAGGGATGCACCAACCAAAACTTCAGCACAAAAACTGCTCCAGGCTGGTCATGCCACTCGTGCTTCTTGGCTGTACAGCCCAGTGGATGCCCACACAGGAGCATCTCATCTTCCCAGGCAGCTTTGTCCAAAGCAGGATGACCAGAAGAGTACAGTAATCAAGGGGAGCAGTCAAGACAGTCTCATCAACTGTCTGGACTAACAAAGCAGAGTAAATAGAGGAGCAGAGCTTCTTACAAAAACAAGGAGATTTTGACAAGATACTCCTATGAAATCATAAAATTATTATTATTATTAATAACAACAACAGCAATAATAATAATAATAATAATAATAACAACAACAGTTGGGAAATCAGGTGAAAAAGAGTGCCTAAAAAACTCCGAAGATCACTCCCATGCCCGTGATTTTTCATTTTTTTCTTTACCAAAGCCAGGAGTAAATTGCATCAATGCCTCTTGACCTGAACACCAAATGCCTAGCTATTTTGCAAGAAGGTTAAGTTTGTGTCCCACTATAGGAGATGATGTAGCTTGTTCATGTGGTGATTACTTTCTCCATACTCTCTTAAGAACTGAATTAGCACAGTGTGGGCTCCAGAGATCTGTATACCATTATGTTGGGGCCGCAACATAAGAAGGACGATCCTGTTGGAACAAGTCCAGAGGAAGGCCACAAGGATGATCAGAGGACTGGAGCACCCCTCCTACAAAGACAGGCTGAGGGAGTTGGGGTTGTTCAGGCTGGAGAAGAGAAGGCTCTGGGCAGACCTTACAGCGGCCTTCCAGGGCCTAAAGGGGGCCTACAGAAAAGCTGGGGAGGGACTCTTTGTCAGGGGGTGTAGTGATAGGACAAGGCGCAATGGCTTTAAACTAAAAGAATGTGGATTTATATTAGCTATAAGGAAGAAATTCTTTACACTGAGGGTGGTGAAGCACTGGCACAGGTTGCCCAGAGAAGCTGTGGATGCCCCATTCCTGGAGGTGTTCAAGGCCAGGCTGGATGGGGCTTTGGGCAACCTGATCTGGTGGGAGGTGTCCCTGCCCATGGCAGGGGGATTGCAGGTAGGTGATCTTCAATGTCCCTTCCAATCCAAACCATTCTATAGTTCTGTGAATATGATTTGGTGCAGTCTTTTTCTATTCATAATGGTTCTAAAAAATTCAATGAAACATATGAACTCTTAAAAGGGAGAATTGAAACCACAGACATTTCTACTAAGGAAAAAATGAAGGACGTGAAAAGAATTATTTTTCTGTGGATGAAATCCACATCAAAAGACAACCTCCTACTATTGACTTTCCTCCCTGGTTCTGCCTTCGACTGACAACACCTGAGTTTTCAATGTGGGAATTTAGCAACCAGACTTTCCCATCTTCCTTTTCATGACAGACAAATATGGCCAGGTTTCTTGCCAAAAACTCTGTAGCAAGTCCAGATCTTGACAATGGAAGAAAAAGCAGACATGACAATTTGTAGTCTGACCTAATAACTAAAGGTTTATCAGAAACACTGGGATACCTCAAAGTCAAACGGAAGGTTTATCATGTCCACTAAAGAAGCCTTTAATCTTGCACAGCTTAATAGCCACTGGGCTTACACTGATGCCTTAAGTTATACACCTGCTTGTGCATGTTACCAGAGCAGTGCACAAGGTGTTATTAAGAGAGAATTCAACATGCTGATGTTATAGAAGAACACAGGTATCATAGTAAATTTTCCACTAACATTGATTCATGTCTGTTCTTTTGCATTGGGGGCATTTATGTCACCAGCAACTCACAAGAAAGCAAGGACCATGGAGGTGATAATGCTCATAAAACAGTAAACCCTGTATTAATAAACAGGAATGGTGATAAATATAGTGCTTAAGTGGCATCTGATTTATAGTGGAGGAATTAAGAAGTAAGAACATCAGAGATACACATCTCAGAGTCATTTGAGCTGTAACACAACCTGAGAGAAACTAGAAAAGTGGACTTCCCTCCAGTGTTTTCTGAGCTAGTCTTGATCTTCACAAAGAAAGCTAGCTGTTAGTACAGTGGATTGCAGCTCAGCCTTTTGCATAAAAATTCATGAGACAGTATCTATTTCAACTGTGATATACAGCAGTAAAGGGGAGGGAAAAAAAGTTCAGCCCTACAACTCAGATAGGGTTCATTTTGAGCAATGATTGCAAACCAGCCGTGGAAATTACAGATGCTACTTGGTTCACTATTATTTTGCAGCATCTCCAGTAATCTTCAGTGATCATTTATAACAGCATGTCTGATGACTTTCAAAACATAACTGGAAAGGATACTTCTGTGGAGAGTATGGCTACTCAAAGGAGAAATCAATCTTTGCTGCTCAGGGAGTCAACTTCATACCACTGCTATCAGACAGTCACAAATTTCAACACACAGAAATAGAGTTGGGGATGCTCCAAGCCATTTCACCCGATTGTATCCCATGAAGTGTAGCATGTCAAGATAGATCATTCTGCTCCTTTTGTTCTATTGAAAGGTAAATGTAAGAGTGAACCAAGTTTAAAAGCGCACCTAACCAATTGCTCACCAGTGCAGGAAGCAAACAGGCTGCTGAGCAAAGAGACTTGGCTAGACCTCTACCATGGCCCTCCAACAAAATACGGACAGTTGTCCTTGCACCTGCACAGCATCTCACTCCTGGAGAGAAAAGGGGTGTCTGTCCCCCCTTCACGCCACGTGTAGGGTTTGCCCCTGGAGCCCAAGTGCCTGTAGCTGGACCCCAATCCACTAGAGCAGTTGTATGGAAATGCTACCTGAAGGACACCAACTGTTTCTCAGGACAAAGACTGTCTTTTTGTCGTGTTCGGAGGACAGATGTAATGGGGCCCTAATCAGTGACAGGGGCTGCCAGGTCCCCTTGAAATAACATCAGAATAATCACACAGGAAAACCTGGTATTTGGATGCAAGCTGTTGGGATGGAGTCACTAACATCCTTTTCTAAAGGCACATAAAAGTAGAGCATCACCCTTGGTAGCTAGTAAACAAGAGCAATTGTAGTGAATGTTTCATCCCTGACAGGGAATATCATAATGTATTATGGTGGAAGGCCCTGGCAAAACACAACACAGACAAGTCTTGGTTGTCTAGGGTAGTAAGTTGGGGTGACCCAAATAAAATAATAGTAATAATAAAAAAAGAAGTGTTAATACAAAACATTATCATGTAAAGTTGTAAGAGTGCCCTGTATTTAGGACATTAAAAATAAATAAATAAATAAATAAATAAAAAGATTACTTCATATCATAATTGCAAAGATGTGGCAAATCAGACCTGTTAATAAGTAATGGCAATAGCTATGTCAAATCATTGGCTGTTCTGTGGCCTATACAAATAAATAGGGTGGTCTCTCCCCCATTCATATTGGACATATATCAGTGTCATGTGAGCCACCATATCACGCATCTGCAGGCACAGCCGAGAGGCCCCAGACCGAACAGGAATGCAGAACTATCTTCTTAAACTTTCAAGACAGATTTGAAGCAAATACTCCTCAGAAAAAAGAAAAAAAGAAAAAAAGAAAAGAAGAAAAAAAAGAAAAAAGAAAAGAAGAAAAAAGAAAAAAAGAAAAATAAAGAGGCAACTAAAGCAGAGGAAGCAGGAGGACATTTTAACAAAATGTGTGTTGTTGCTAAGATAATTGAGCACCCATATTAGTTCTGGGATTCTCTTTTTTAACTGCATATGGAATGAAACTGGTCTAACATTCAAATTTGCAGTTGTACCACTCTGAAGCCCATACAGCAAAGAGGACATGCAAGGAATCCTTCTCTACCTTAACCCCGCCACCTTCCAGAGTTTCCTTCTGCTGCTGTGGCCTACCTTCAGCTTCCACCCCAACTCAGCAGCTGACTGTGTTGAACCCACCACACACTTCGCTGCAGTCTGTCCCTTTGCTCTGCATCACAAGTTTGCTCTAAGTCACAGACTCTGGCCAGGTCTATGTCTTTATTTACTGATCAGCGCATCGTACACCATAATGGTCCTAGCCATTCTTGTTCAAGACAAACACATGGTGTGCACACAAGTGCATATCTATTTCAAAGAATGTATTAAGTGCAGGCCCAGCTAAATTGCAAGCTGCAATTTAATACTAGCAACTAACTGTGCACATATTTTTGTACCAGTGAACTGCAGCACAAGTGCTAGCAGTTAGATGTCCTTTCATATGGTTGATTTTAAAAATAACTTTAGGATACTCTTGTGAAGTCAAATGCTTGCACAAAGTATTATTAGAGCAGTTATTGACACAAGCTGTAGAGAAAACCTGTACCATGATAGTTACTAGAGGCATCTGGGAAGTAAAAGGGCAGAAGAGACAGAAAACTTAACCAAGATATGCGCAAGTTGCATATGCCTGCATTTACACAATGTCTGTGGGACAGACAATATTTTGGTTGGTTATCTGTTTCATTTGTTTAAAAATCAAGAGGCAAAACTCTGGTAGGGAAAATCTGACCACAGTGTTACAACACAGCACAAAATTAATTCAATCTCCATTTTATCCTAGATAAATACCTTTATGTTGGTCAAGCCTTTTCAATTTCTGTAAGTCCTCCCAAGTACAAAGCATCAAACCACAATCTCTTCTGAAGAAAAGTAATATGGATGGAATACACAGGACCATGGCAAGAATCCCCTTAAATTAACCCTAAGTGAAATTCATTGCCATTTTGTCCTGGGATCATGGGAGAAACTGGACCACAGATCTGCCATATACTTGTGACTAGCATAGAATGTAAAGTACTTTTCACTTCCTTCTATTACATTGTAACCTCAGCCTGAGTTAGCTGATGCAACCCTGGTCATACAGGGACTAAATCCAGGACAAAATGAAAGGGAATCACCTGTGCAAAATTAATGCCTGTAAGCCGTGAAGCACAGGTCTTTCGAAATTCCTCCTGTGGCTCCTCCCAGACACAGCACTAGAGTTACGAAAGGTTAGATGCACTTGCAGGATATGAGGTTTGGTGGCAGGAAGGCAGACCATGTGGGAGTCAGTGTTGTCACTGTCAACAAGTCAGTGTTGAGAAGCAAGCACATCTCAGAATGCAGGGGGCTGCAAAGGAGGGAAAGGTAAAACCCTCTCAGTACCTCTTTGTCTGCTCACATGGCTTCTCCAAGGTGGTCATCCTGCTAACCCCAGAAGACCTGCACAGCATGTGGACACATTGCCTGAAAGTCACTGGTCAAGAAGGTAGTGCCTTAATTCACTCCACAAGCATCAAGAGCCCATAACAGTGACCACTGTTATATTCTGTTTGTCTGGTGCAAGAGTGTATACTGGTTAACATGTGGAACATGTGGAAGCATTCAAAGGTATATCTGAATATTCTGGGCTCAACAGATGCAGAAAAGGTCAAATGAAAACTATTTATAGTTGTAGGTACTGCACAGTAACTAATTGTGATGAATGATGGTTAATAATGCAGATGGATAAAACAACCATTTCCTGGTATTACGTGCTTGTGCTTAATCATTTCTACTCATTGATTTCTTTCCCTTCTCTTCTGTTTCTGAAAAGTCTGCTATCACCTAACAAGCTGTTTTTGCTACCACGAATAGATGCTGAAACTGGTTTTCACACCAGAGTGCAGAATTTCAAAAATCCTCATCCCCCAAACTGGAGAATTTACTCAGTGGCAAAATGTGTACATCGACACAAAACTGATGGCACTCAACACTTCCAAAATGGAGGTGGGCATTTTTCCTGGGTCAGTTACGGTGGCCAAGAAAAGAGATCATGAGGCCAGACATCTTTAAAATACGTCTGTGCTGCAATTGGCAAGCTGACTTCAACAGAAGGCTCCTGAAAGCTGCACATCAATGTATCAGAAGGACAGCAGTCCTAATACTAAATAGTTACCCAACAACCTTTCTGCGGAAGTCAATAAAAAGAATTCTGTTCCATTAAAAAAAAAAAAAAAAAGGAGAAGGAGAAGGAAAAGGAAAAGGAGAACAAAAACAAGAAGAACAAAAACAAGAACAAGAACACAATACTTAAAGTGATGTAGTGATTTTGGAAATCCAATTTATGACTTTGAAGTCCTCAACTGGCAATGCCCCATTAGCTGTTGTATGGAGAACAAGTATCTAGGCGTAACATTTATATCCCAACTCCAATACCTTCTCAAGTGATTAGTCACAGCTTTGACTCCATCAAAAATGTTATCCATCATTGTCTGTCTATCGCATTTTCCCAAAAGTAACTTCATTCAGTCCCTAATCTCCATCTTTATGCATTAAAGTTACTTGACATGGAAACCCATAGAGGAGCCAACACATCATTTGTTCTTCATATGTCTCCTTAAAACCCACCTCGCAGAACATACTGTCCAATCTGCTGATACTCTGCCAGGTCTCCTTTAAAGATGCACTGGTAACTTGCATTCTCTGGTCTCCCACTCATTCACTCCTACCTTATACTTGGATTATGGATAACAATGTCACAGTCAAGTTATTCCAGCTTAAACATTTATCACTTGTTAACTGAGGTATGTTCACCAATGTTTCACACACTCTTCCCATACAGAAGCTGCAATAAAATATTAGCTTAAATTGGCTCAGCTGACAGGTGAAACTGTATCATGAACTCTTGTAGTTGTCATTTATATCCTTCAGTGGCAAACTATTTAGAGCATTGCTGAATTCTGTCGCATGTGCAAACCTTCGTCCCAGTCCTTACTATCGTGTGTGGTTTGAGAGCAGCCCTATGGAGAAGGACTTGGGAGTACTGGCAGAAGAAAAACAGAACATGAGCCAGCAGTGTGGGCTTATAACCCAGAAAGCCAACCATACCCTGGGCTGCATCAAAGGAAGCACGGTCAGCAGGGCTGGGGAGGTGATTGTCCCCCTCTGCTCTGCTCTCGTGAGACCCCACCTGGAGCACTGCGTTCTACTCTGGGGCCCCCAGCACAAGAAGGACATGGACATATTAGTAGAAGTCCAGAGGAGGGCCACAAGGATGATCAGAGGACTGGAGCACCTCTCCTACAAAGACAGGCTGAGGGAGTTGGGGTTGTTCAGGCTGGAGAAGAGAAGGCTCCGGGCAGACCTTACAGCGGCCTTCCAGGGCCTAAAGGGGGCCTACAGAAAAGCTGGGGAGGGACTCTTTGTCAGGGGGTGTAGTGATAGGACAAGGAACAATGGTTTTAAAATAAAAGAAGGCAGATTTATATTAGCTATAAGGAAGAAATTCTTTACACTGAGGGTGGTGAAGCACTGGCACAGGTTGCTCAGAGAAGCTGTGGATGCCCCATGCCTGGAAGTGTTCAAAGCCAGGTTGGATGGGATTTTGGGCAACCTGGTCTGGTGGGAGGTGTCCCTGCCCATGGCCGGGTGCTGGAACTGGGTGATCCTTAATGTCCTTTCCAACCCAAACCATTCTATGGTTCTATGATTCTAGTATGTCCCCATGCATCTGTAATACCACAGTAACAACTGATGCATGCCTGGAACTCTCTGCACATGATCACCCTCACTGAAACATGGAGCATCACCTGCTTGAAGAACATGCAGAAATACTGAAGGATACAAGGTCATGGCCTTAAAACTAATGGGCTTTCTGACAGCGGCAGAACAGAAGTAGAATAAATTCAGAATGTCACAAGCCCTGTTGTGCATTACAAATTTCACTCCAGCCTTCTGTGTTTTCCTGATTGGGCTTACTGTTATTCACACTGTAATTATTCACGCAGTTTGTACTGTAGATACTCGCTGCACCTTGTGTTAATACTTAGGAATGAGACAAAAAAAAATCATCTCAATATTCATAGATGAACACTACAAGTGAATTGCTGACAGAATGTTTCCTGGGGTGGAAAAATGGAGAAGTTTCTGTTTTATGGGTTGCCAGAGGGAATAGTTTCTAAAGCATAGCTCGTGCACTGAAGGAAAATGAAGACAGTCCCAAAAACAACACCCTTAGCTCAAGGTTTTCTGTTACTGAGTTATTGCTTTTATTTTATATACAATGCAAAAAAAATGCTGATTATTATGATTCAACATTCTCTAAGAGAGACAGAAGCAGTAAATAGGGTAGGGAGGGAGACAGAGGAGGAAGTTGTCACCAAATATGGAGCATAACATTTCTGTGGGTTTCAGATAGGGTAGGAATGATGTTCCTTTGCCATGTACAGGCACTTACACATTTCTGGTAACTGATAAGAGGCCCAATATCTGACCTTTCTCTTCTACACTTCTGTGGCCTTTTTAAAAATCTATAGTTTTTTTTATCTTTTTATAGTGATTTTACAACATCTGGAGACCATTTAAAACACTTGAATGTA
Organism: Cygnus atratus; assembly: GCF_013377495.2. Lineage (NCBI taxonomy): Eukaryota > Metazoa > Chordata > Aves > Anseriformes > Anatidae > Cygnus > Cygnus atratus. The sequence goes on from NC_066396.1 coordinate 51,909,009, forward strand.
TATACTCCCAAGCTAAAATGCTCACATAGAAATGATTAAAACTCTGCAGCCACTGCACACACCACCCTTATCTTGTAGATCTCACTCATTAGGCACACCTTTGGGGCAGGGTCATGTCCGAATCAATAGTCCCATCGGATTTTATGAGGCTCCCTGAAACAAAGTCTTTCAGATAAGGCAGAAAAAAAAGGTCCCTGACTACTCCTCATTAACAATCTTGCTGAATTTTTCATGGGTTGTACTTGTGTTTGTTGTTGTCCCAGTTAGCCTAATTCCACTTTGGGCAACAATTCCCTGTCTGAATTTGTTGTTAAATCCCATTAAACATAACACCTTTCACATGATCCTAATCTGCTAGGTGGGAGGGAGGGCTCTCAAGCAATTGCCACGTCAGGGTAGGAGGAAGTTTCACTGCAATTTTTATTAGTAAGCAGGAGCTGCGTTGCTTCTAGTCCCTTATGATCAGAAGCTTTTCCATGCAACCTGCATCTCGGAGACGGGTACCAAGAGAGAGAGAGAGATGCTTTCCCCTCCCCTTGCTGAGTTTCCTTTGAACTTGGCGGTCACCACAGCCAAGTTCAGAACTGCTCCTGCACCACCAGAGCACCTCCCTTTGCTGCTTCCTGTCCCCTGGTTCCTTCTGCCTCCTTCTGTGTCTCTCCTCCAAGGCCCCTCTCAGTCAGCAAACCCTAACCCCAACACCTGGTACCTTTGTTCTGCTCTTGGGGAAATTCCTCCTTTCCTGGCCTCCTGCCGGGCACTTGGAGAAAACTGGCTTTTCCCAAAGCTCCAGCCACCCCATTGTTCTGCCTGGACCATGCCTATTCACTAGCTAATAATAGACTTTTATGACTGTCTCTTTCAACCGCAGAGCCAAAGGCACAGCTCCCCAGCTTCTTTGTACAAGAAGCATGAGCAGCACACAGACAAAGATAGTGATTAGACATAAAAATAGACAGTTCATAAAGCTACAGTGAATTTCATAAACTGTACACAGACATATTCTCCCAAAGTGTCTAACTGATTATCTTTTTTTTTTTTTTCTTGTTTCATCTTGTTATTCAGTGGAGACTGACATTTGAGTAACCACTTACAATTGGACATGACTGAATCATATGAATCCTTCTCTAAACAGCCAAGCTACCACATGAGAGAGGACAGACTAAATCAGAAACCCTGAACAGGCATTCAAGAATTGAATGAGGACATGGGTTGTACTGCCTCAAGTTCCCAGCTACGTGTGACCTCGGTCATTCAGTATCCCCAGTCCTGACCTTCACACTAAGGAAAGCACCTGGCAAATGAGAAGGAAAATTTAAGAGAGAAGGGAAGGAAGGAGGGACCTCAGACCCAGAGATGATATAAGAACATAGGTTGGCAGAGCATGGAAGGACAGTAATTACAGGTTCAGTCAACAATCAAAAAGCAAGGGTACTGTTTACTTGCCGTTGCTTTGCCTGACAGCTTGAAATCTACACAGCTGTTGTTTCTCCTTTATGAGAGATAAGATTTACTCGTGGCACTGTTTGTGCAAGATTCAGCTGGAATTTTTACCAGGCTCCAGCTTATTCAGAAACTATGAAGAAGCACTCTGTCCATCACTATAACCAAACCACAGTCATACCACCAGCTCAGAAGAGCAAACGTGGTCCCATGAATGAGACATCTGTAGCAAAAGCGACTCTAATGAGAACTTCTGTCATCTCCATATGCTCAGGATGATCTGGGACAACTACAGATGCAGCTTCAGTCGTTACAGCAGCAGAAGCAATCTCTGCTGTATCAGATTAGCACAAGAAGTTGCAGGCCTATACCAAACCATGAAAAGATATGTGACACGAACTGCTGCTTTCCAAGGGACATACTAATGTGAAGCGTAGACAGGAGACAGTCTACCTGGCAAAGGTTCTGTTAAAAGCAATGAGTGATATTTTTGTAGATTTCCCTATGCAGGGAAGATGTTCACACACAGGGTCAACGCACAGCTCTTGTCCCACATGAGGCTGGTAGACAGCCTCAGGACAGGTACCCTGCCAAGGCATTGCCACAAGTAAAGGCTGTACAGAAACTGGGGCTACTGAGTAACCTGAATTACCTCCCTTGGAAGGAAGCAAACCACTGAGGCCAGTGCTGTTGTGCTGCAGTCAGAGCCCACTGCACCCTCAGCCCAGGCCCAACCTGCAACAAAGCCATTGCTACCACCCTCCTGTCACTTACCAGCAGACATCACGCCTCTTGGAGGTGTCCAGTGTGTGCCCTGTAGCTCTCAGCTGCGAAGGAAACCGTGCAGACGGAGTCTGGCCATTGCTGGAGTGGTCCTGGCTGGAGAGACCTGAGGTCCTGCCCCATTTTGTTCTGTGGCATTGGGCAAACCTTTTGGCTTCTCTGCTGCAATTCCTCCTTCTGTAAAATGGTGGCAGTGACAGTGTTTCACTACCGGATGGTGAGAGGAGACTTCTCTCTTCTGTTCCTTCTTTAGATGTTTCCAAACCAAGTGAACAGAGGAAACAAACATCTCCATTTTGCGGTTGTGTAACTGAGGCACAAAGAAATCAAATAATCAGTACTGATGGAAACTGAAGTGCAGGCCACTGTTTCTCACTCCCATACTTAAACAGTATGCCTTTTCTTTCTCCTATATCTTCTCTTTTAGAAGATTTTGCTAATTTAACACAAACAACAACTTCAACCATGACCAGAAAGAATGCATGAGATTTCGTTGTAATAAAGGAACTCACTCGTCAGCTGTAGGGTATATCTATGAGTTTTTCCCAGGCAGACATCTTCCCAATGTGTGGTCTATCAGTTGTGTTTGTGTCTGTGTAACATATAAACATTTCCTGTGAATTAAAGCCATTACTCTCACCATTTGCATGGTCACAATAATATATATATTGTGACAATAATATATATATATATATTATATATGTGTGTGTGCGTGTGTGCCAAGTTATGACCATTTCTTTATAAAACTTGGTGAATGAGTTCCTGTTTTCAAAAAGGGGATACCCTTTTTGAAAGAGCCTCCTGAATGCTGAGTTCCCCTCACTGAGCAGCTGTGTGTTCCTGGACGAGACCTTAGCAGATGGGAGATAGGTGAGTACCTTGTCCGTGAAAATATTGCAGTAAGCTGGAACCTTTTGTAGGCTGCTCCTAATGGCAGCAACATATATGTGATAAAGATATCTAAGTCCGTATTTATGTATATTTGTTTGGAAACTTGGAATCAGTCCGAACTAATAAGTTGGATAGTGTACAGAGTGTCTTGTTTCCAAGGTTATTCTGCAGAGTCCAAGAAAAGCAAAGTACAAGTAGAAGGGTTTCCCAGTGCCCATCTCAGATTGCTGGGGACATAAGTGGATAGCAAAAGCTGAAAAACTATAGATGTGAACTAAAACTCTTTGAAAGAAGAAATCCTCAATAACTTGAACGGTCATCTGAAAAGATCTCTAGAGAGGAGAAGATCAGTGAAGACACCATTGTGAAAACATACAGAATTTCCTTTCTGTCTGTATTACGTATTTAGCAATGTACCAGAAAGACTACAGCTGACAGCATTATTTCTGTATTATACAATATCGTGTATCTATTAAAACTTTTCTGTGGAAAGCAGAAGCATAATAAATTATAAAACTATATTTTTCTGCCACTTCCAATTTTTTTCTCAGCTCTCTGAGCCCATTGGTTTCAACATTCATGATGCAAGAACTTCACTTCAGCTTTCATTCAGAGGTTCTCGCTAGAGATGAAACAAAAGCGAGAGGAAAAGTTTGGTTAGGAGACCAGAAAAGAAAAAAAAAAATCAGGCTCAAATCTGAAATTTAGTTTGTGATGGCATGAAATCCACTTTTTTAAGGGAGAAGAGTTTCCCTACTCTTCAACTTCTCTAGAAAGCACTCATATTCTTTTGCTACAGATCAACATGGGATTTTGCTAACTGAGGTATAAGGCTTTTGCTAACTGAGGATACATAATCTGGTGCTGTTTAAATCCCAAGGCACACTCCCAGGACACATTCAAAAGTCTGTGTATTCAGGGAAACCTTCCTTCTCCTAAAGCTGATTTTTCCCCTTCTGCATTGTGCTGCTGACCAGAAAATGTAGGGGGAAAAAAAGAAAAAAAAACAAACACCAGAGCAATTCTTGACTGACCCAGCAGAGGAACAGACCTTCTGGCACTTTTCCAGCAGCCCTGACATTGAGGTTATTACGGAAATCCAGTCACACTCTTTACAATTAGAACTTGGGTTATCAAAATTACTGGCTTGTTTTTCACTATGACTAGGGTGAAAGGTGACAAAAAATGGAGAAATAATAGAGAATTGGCAAATACGATTGGCAAGCATGTGGGGCAAGGCACAACAATTAAGAAATGACCATTGGAATTAAGTACCTCAGCCTTATATTAGACCTCTGACAATGGAGTTGAAGCATGACTGACAGAGGATCATGACTGCACTGTTTGGAGCTTGGATCCTGTAAAAACCCTAGGCAGAGCCCTGACACAGAAGTAATTAAATAAATCAGACAGAAAAATGCCATGTCCTTCACATTTGGGGCCACAGGCACTGCTCATCATTCCATAGCGCATATACAACAAAGGGAAAAGACATCTTGAGGATACTCAAATCCAACCAACATTATAAAGCTTGAATTTTTGTGGCAATTCTTCAGGCAGACTTTAGAAAGAGTCAAAATATCCCAGTAATTCTATAATCTTGTCTGTCTACCTCCTAATTCATCATCTGCTGCCATCCAGAGAATCTAAGGTCAAATGACTTGATCACATCATCTCTGTCTATTTTAATTACAGAGAACCAGCAAGGTGCTGAGCATTCACATGGTGAGACCACTTTACATTTCTAGAGGTTGTTTCCCTAGACTGGGCCTTTATAGGAATTCAAGAGTCAGAGGCCAGTGACATGCAATCACTCTATCAGGCAGTATAAAACAATGGGCAAATGTGTGCAAAGGTTGTGAACAATCTCAAGAGGAAAAGGAGGGTGCAACCTCCAAGTCTATATTTGGTTTTGTTTATCATTAACAATTAACCCTGCTCTAATTTACACCCCCTTAAGTATATCCAAGTCACAATCCATTTATTCTTTTTTATGAGGAACAACATAGTATTCAAGATCCAAGATTGTTTTTCATTTCTTTAAACAACAGCTGACATAAACACTTATTCCAGATTGTCTTTTAACATTCTGTGGTGGGATCATGTATTCTGGGCACCAAACCAACATCAACACTCCTGGGTGGGGGTGGCTGCTGATAGGAGAAAGGTAAAGGGAGGTACGCGTATCTGACTAAAACAAAACAGCAAAACTTTCTGGCAGTTCCCCAGTTTCCACATTCCTTGGTCTTCTTTAAGGACGGAGATCCTACTGAGAAGGATTCCTTGAAATCTCAGATTCTCACAGATCTCTCTCTTGATTTGTTTTGAATACTGCAGAAAAGAATGTTTGCCCTGGTCATGCAGGAATGGGTATTTTTATCACATGGCAGAGGCAGTAGACATATCCAGGGAATATGCCGTTTATGAAGTAAAGAAGTTACTAGCAGCAGTAAGCTGAGCTGTTCACACAGTCTACCTAGAAGAAATAATACCTTTCTTTGTGCAGAAGTACTAAAAGTATACGGTAGCACAGCTGAGGTATATTCTTAAGTAAACAGCTATTAAAAATAAAGCTGTTAAAAGAATGCAATGGTTAGGCACTGAGGTTAATGTATTTGCCATGGTTTCTACAGCAACGCATTGAATTCACTTTCAGTCATGATCAAATAGTCTTCTATTTTAACTATGTATAGAAATTCAATTCATGTGTCTTCTGCTCTCCAGCTTCTCCACTTTACTTGACAGTTTTCAGGGGAGAAAAAGAGAATAAAAAAGGTGCAACCATTCAAATTGACAACATATCTGGTAAAGAGCACATGCATGGACAGACCACTCTACTGCATTTGTAACACAACTGTTATCTTCTAAAGGTGCAATGAGTTTTAGAGATGCTGAGCACTTCAGAATCCTGTTGGCCTCAGAGGGAACTGCAGGCCTTCAGTATCTTCAGTATCCTTCCACCACCCCAAGATCAGGGTCTCTAAAGACCAGGTCAAGAAAATACCGCATCATATATCTACCTTCATTTAGGCACAATGTCATGTTTAAAATTCTAGACCTTTTAGCACATTTTTAGGTATATGGGATAGAAAATGATTTCTTGTCATATCAACTTGCTGTTACAAATAGGCAAACTACATAAGCCCATTTCAAATAAAGTGGTTAGCACATTAGCACCATGTTTTTGAGATCTGCTGACCTGATTCCCCAACTCTAGTCAAATAGTTTGTTGTCACATCTTTGCCAGACCCCAAATCTAGCACACAGTCTTAACAAGACATATGGACTTCTCCCCAAAACAGTAAGTATAATGGCAGGTTGTGTAGAACAGGACTTGAGTCTATCGCTCTTCCTTACTGCCACACACTGACACATCCAGTTCCTGACAAAACTGCCTTCACCCACACGCTGTCCCACCAGAATAGCTACAATTTGCTGTACATGCTTTCCACTAGGCAACACAATGGATATCCTCCTCTGCCCTCATGTATTATGTAGAAGAGACACAACTAGTTGTATTAATGCAAGCTCAAAGTCACACACATGTACGCATATACACACACACAGACACACATTCTCAAACAAATCCCTCTCTCTATTACAATAAATATCTCATAAAAAAATTACATACCCTGAATAGATTCAACAGCAAAATAGCAGCTGTTGCATAGTTTGAGGGTTTTTATTTTTAACTTATTAATATGCTGATCAGATTCTTGTAATCAGAAGAAAGTGACATTAATCTCATAAAACATGTAAACTGTATTTTCCTGGAGAAAAGAAAGAAAAAGAATATGTTGGCAAAGCTGCAGCTTCTTTCCTTCTTTTTTTTTTAAGGGTGTCAGAACACATCTGCAGGTTGAGTTGAAAGTGAATGCAGGTCATCACCATAATCATGGAGCAACATAAGGAGATGATGAGAGGATAGAGAGCTTTTCACTTCTTGGCCCACAATTTAACTCTTGTCCTGATGCGCAGACTGAGAGTGCTTCTTGGTCACAGTTCATGTGAAAGTAGTTGGTGGATGTCTCTATGCCCATCTCAGAAGAGTCATGATTACAAAAGGTATTCCTTGCGAAAAAGAGACAAACAAGAGGCCCAAGAGTTTACATCAGTGCCTATTAAAGACAGTGTGACTCCTTTCAGTGAAAACAAATAAGTATTGTGTCACACTGTTAAGCAATGAGAAGAGAGGCTGGTCTTCTCACCTCCATGGACAATTTCTTCACAAGGTTTGGTAAAGAAAGAGGCAATGGCAGGAGCCATTCATTGGCAGGTAAGTGAATCAGGCTTGAACATCAAGGATTCAAAGACTGTGGTATCAAATTTAAGGCATTTTAAATAGACTTGATAGGGAAGAGGCAGTTGCTTAGTGCTTTCTGAAAATCATAATTTATGTATAGCAAATTGAACTAGATAGAAAACTTGAGGTACATACATATTTACTCAATCACCACTCTAGGATCAAATTAGAATAAGAATAGAATAGAATAGAATAGAATAGAATAGAATAGAATAGAATAGAATAGAATAGAATAAAATAGAATAGAATAGAATAGAACAGAATAGAAATAGATGCATTTAGAATATAGAAAGAATTTAGAAATAGAAAGAGATGCATTTTTTAAATTAAACCCAACAAATATTTGTATTTTGTTGAATTAAGGTCATTCAGTTCCTTACATGTATTAACAGTTTAATCAATATTCTTCTCCATGTTCACTAAAAACAGGAGTGAATATTTCAAAAATATGTGTAGGGAGAGAGAATTGCAAAAGATACATGAGTTTGATCAGCCAGGATATTTTTTACTGGTGAAATACAATTAAAACTAATTGCGTCTTCTTGAGCTTGTCATACACATCTTCTGAAGGAACAGGACTCCAGTCATCTCCATTATAGTCAATCAAGAGATGCATTCACAATGATGATTATATCAGATCTGGTTTAGATTGACCCAATAGGATTTGTCATCTAATCTTCCATGAATAGATCCAGTCACATGAAGTTAAATCTAGAGAGGTCAATCCAGTTATATGCACAAAAACAAAACATTTACAGAGACTTGGAGGCAACCAGGAAGTTACGACCTTACTAACAAGCATTGAGTTGATGAAGCTTCTAACTAAGGCTTATGTACATGTTATTCCAACATATAGATTATTTGTGCTTTTTTTCCAAGTCTAAACTGTCATAAATTACTTGCAAACTATGCATTAAATATCAAATGGATGCATGATTACCTAAAGACTGGATATAGTTTTTAAGTCTGTAGGAAACTTCTTGTTTAATATCCCTGTAGGATATTTTGAAAGAGATGTCCCATAAGACATGAATTCTGTTTGAGTCAAGAAGACTTTTGTTGTTGGTGTTGTTTTCAAAGGATCTATAGCACTGGGTTAAGTCCAAACCTGGGCACAACATTCAAACAGGAAAGATTAGGAATTCTAAGATTTGTCAGAAGCCAGATGAATACATTAGGTAAAACAGTCAGTATGCACAGACCCTGTGTTTGTGTTGGTCCAAATTGACATCCTTATGTTCTGTTCTGTCGATACAAATCATCACATTTGATAATGCTGAGAGAGGAGCTTAATAGAAGGTAGAACTTGGGCCTGTGAGCACGGTCAAAGTTGTAGAGGTAGCCCTGGGCTGTACTATGCCTACTAGGTATAACAGTTTCTGTAGTCAAATAATGGTTCAAGAAGGAGACTTAAATCCTTACTTGGAGTATCAGAAGTGTAGCATGGTCACCACTCAGTGCCCTATACTACCCTGGTATTTTTCTTTGAATCAAACCTGTTGTATTAGAAGACAGTAGCTAAAGCATTAAGCTGTAGTGAAAAATTTGAACTCGCAAGATTCTTTTGTACCTTTTCACAGAATGTGTTTTATATGCAAAAATCTTGCCAGACAGGTCATGTATCTGTGATGGTCACTGAAATGAAAGTTAGGTGACACCTACCAGTTCTGTTTGTACATCTGCTCTTACTGCTCTTATTTACACAATGCTGGTGAGTGTTCTAGAGTGTAATGCCAATGCTAATCTTAGAAAGCAGTCTATGTTCTTGAATCTTTAAACCCACTGGAAAACCATAATATATCAGCAAATAAAAGCATTCAGAGGACAGGTGTGGCCTGTCAAGCACCTCACTAGGAAGCCTGTTCCAGTGTTTGACCACCCTCCCCTGGTGCAACTTTGTGCCATTCCCTCTATCTATCATCTGGGACTAGGGATCAAAGACCGGTACCTCCCTGTGGGACAAGGGATCAAAGACCAGTACCTCCCTGTCCACTTCCCCTCCTCATGAAGTTGTGGAAAGCCATGAGGTCACCTCTTAGCCTGCTTCTCCCAGACTAGACAACCCAGGTGTCCTCAGCCTCTCCCCAGGTGTCCCCAGGTGTCCCCAGCCCTTTTACCAGCTGTGTTGCCCTCCTCTGGATGCATTCAAGTATCTTAGTATCCTTTTAATATTGGAGAGCCCAGAACTGCACACTGTATTCAAGGTGAGGCTATACTCATGCTAAACACAGTGGGAAAATCACCTCTTTTGTCTGGCTGGCTGTGCTGTGTTTAATGCACCTCACATTGTGGTTTGCCCTCTTGGCTGCCAGGGCATGCTGCTGGCTCATGCTGAGCCTGCTGTCACCAGTACTCCCATGTCCCTTTCTGCTGAGCTGCTCTCCAGCCACTTATCTCTCAGTCTGTACATCTGTTGGGTGTTACTCCACTCCAGGCCTTTACCTTTGTTGAATTTAATGCCAGTGCTGATCGTCCAGTCTATCTAGATCCCTCTGCAAGGCCTCTTGTCCCTCCAGAGAGACAACAGTACCTCCCAGCTTAGTATTGTCGCTGAACTTGCTAAGGCTGCATTCAACACCTGAAGATAACAGCTGAATCATTGCACTCCCAAGTATTTGCAAACCTGCAAGACCTGAGATTTGAAGATATACACGGATGCTGAAACCTTACTTAAAAAGATTGAGAGCAGTTTGATAAATACAGTGCTTACTGATAGAGCAGATCTTGTCAGTCCATTGACTCACCAGCCAGTCTGCCAGGTGTTCCTAATGATGTATGGAAAACAGATGAAGCATTGGAGCCAACAGAAGCTGATTGCAAGAATGGTGATCTTGGCAGTGATCATTCTGCACAGATATTTCATCAATTGATGTCCAATCAGCAACTTTAAATGTGTTTTCTGACATCAGCAGGAAAAAAAGGACTGATGAGGAAGTCAGACCAGAAGGAGATAGGAAGAAACTTGAACATACTTTAGTTGTGACTCAGACCAAAGATCTAGATGCTAAGCTCTGTTTTCTGGACGCTAGCAACAATGGATAGATCACCATGTAAAAGAAGAAAGGCAACTACAACTTGGTGAGTATCACAGCATGTATACTCTGTTGAAGCCATCTTCTGGCCACTTGTCTGCTTTATTGTCAGAGCAGATTGGGTCCACCAAATAAAAGTTGTTTACAAGGCATTTGCAGAACTTTCAAAATGTGATAATTGTTATAACGAAATGCAGAAATTCACAGCACTAAAGTAGTGTCCAGTTCCTTAAATTTAAAAGGTGCTCAGATGGGCAACAGAGAAGACACAGAGAAGATCAATTTCCAAAATATAGCACCAGGTCACATTGCCCAAAAGCAGACACAATTTTTGCATAGCTGCAGTAAGAAATCACATTTCATCTTCCCTGAAGCATAGAACGAATAGCAGGTTGCAAAGCTAAATTGTATGACAGTGTTCTCAGTATACTTTATGGGAGTTTTTCAGCTTCAAGCTCACCGAAGACCTCTATGAGGAAATTGAACTTTTAAAATTATCTCATGCACTTCACTCTTGAAATAGAGGACACTAATCAGTCATAATCTCTGCTGAAGACTCAGCAGGCTTGTAAGTCTACATAATGCTGATTGTGTCAGAAAGGTGGAACTCTTGAATCAGACTTTAAGATTCACTGGCTTTAATGATATAGCACAGCACACTCCCTTGGACTTGTTGTATACAGTGTACCAACTGGCTTGCATATCTTTTTGAAGTAGCACCCTATTAGTACTTTTCAGGAGAGTAAAGGACTTCAGAACCTGCATGTTTGTCGTCATTTTTTTTTTTGCTTTTTTTTTTTTTTTGCTTTTTTTCTGACTTTGGACAAACACAGAATCTTTCTTCTAGATCCTTCAGAAATTGCAGGCATTAACATTCCATCTGGATGTCCCTGAAGTGCACCAACAGATACCAGTGGCTGCTGTTATCAGCCTCCTGTGCTAAGAAGGCAAAATCCAGACTCTGAACTCCAAAAATGTTTTCCCATGTAAAGACCATACATTCCAGTCTTAAGTAAGTGCAGTCATACACAGGTATTTTGAGATGTAAACTTAGTCTGCTGGGTCAGATGTTATGAGGGGACAACTGAAGCCAAAAAGAATCTGGAAATGCAAGAGAATGACTGCATCAGCGGTGCCCAAGCTGCATATGGGTTTATGAAATGGCGTTGTGCCCATGCCTATCACACCACTGTGGGTTTATGCGTATGTTACAGATTCACAACTGCATCAAGGTGTACCAGCTGTAGATCTACACAATCAGAAAGACTGAGGAGGAGGTGGAGGAGGAGGAGGAGGAGGAGGAGGGGGAGGAGGAGGAGGAGGAGGAGAGTGTGAGCCTGTACCATGAAGATTTTGAGAATCATAGAAACAGAGAATCATTAAGGTTAGAAAATACCTCTAAGATCATCTGGTCCAGCCATTCCCCTACCACCAATATCAGACACTAAAAAGAAGGAAAATTGTCACAATGTTTGAAAAATAGAGCCAGCTTGGACAATATCTGATGCAGACATCTAAAAGAAAGATATTACTACCAGAGGCACTCGCCTGGTCTCCCTTAACAGGCATTTCTAACACAGAGAACATCTCATCCTAAGATAGACATCTAAACTAGGTCACTGGATTGTGCCCTAGAAAGATTTATTCCTTTCCATTGCCTATAAAAAGCAACCTAGGTGATTAGCGCAGATTTAGATATCTAGAATTAAATGAGCTAAGATGCTTTCATCATAAGAAAATATGGTTATTTGTTTAGTTATTTAAACAAGGAATAAAATTATTATGGTTGTTCTAAGAATCTCTATGTCTAAAATATTACAGTGTTATGATGCAAAAACAGTTTCATTAGACAGAAGTTTGACATGAAGAACACAGTCACCTCAACGCAGCTTTCAGTCTTTGAAGGGTATCATGTCTGAACAAAGTCTGCCAACAGAAGTAATTCCAAAAGTATCACTAGAACTTTCAATTCAAGTGGTACCAAAAGCTGAAATTTTAGCCTTGCTGACTTTCCATAATCAAGGCACCTAGAATCTGGCAAATTATCTGTTCAACTACTGTAATTTCAGACCGTTGTGTGTTGTAATTTGGTTCATCTCCACTGACTCCAACACAGCTCTTTTAAAAATACACCATAATGAATCTGCTGATTTCCACAAAACTATGAGACTGCTAATTATCAGAGCATCCACCTTGCTTTGCATCATGAGTCAGTGCAGCTCTAAGGTTCTAACACCCTGGTTTTCCACAGAAACACTTCTGCAGTCCTGACAGCATTATAGACTTTCAAATGGTCAAATGCTACAACAGCCCCAATCAGTCGTGTTTTGTTGCTGTTGTTGTTTGTTTGTTTGTTTAAAAACAACAACAAAAAAAAAACACTTTTATCACAGTAAGAATTTTGTTTGCACTAATGTCTAATGAAAGTAGAGGATGTGCAAAGTATCCAGGGACTGAAGGACTTGGTGTCCACTGTACTGGGCCCAACTTCATACAAAGCCAGTGTTTCCAATACCCTGCTCACCACAAGCAGAGATGAGTTATGACTGTTGCTCCTGTTGATACACTCACCACTGGAATGGGTTGAGACTGGATACATAACAGCTCCCCGCGATGACTGTTTGAACTCTTTATATATATAATTTCCTCAGTTTTACTATGCCCCTTACTATCCATACAATGGCTTGAACATGGGCAATTTTTCTTTTAACACATCCATTTCACGCAAAATTAACACATCCTGTTCTCTGTTTATTTTGACTGGTATTTGAAGTAGGATCTAAAATGAATTCTCTTAGTCACTATTTCTCACTTTCTGGTTGCTGACTGAAATATATAAGTCAGGGATATCACTAGGAGAAAAAATATAAGTGGCTGAAACATAAGCATCACTTTGTTCAACCTGATGACACTGATTTTACAATAAAGATTCCAAAGTCACAACATAGTGAACCTGAAAACATGACAGAAAGACCATCCAGCATCACTAAAAAGTATGGGTTAAATAAGAGACAGGAAATAAACTTACCTAGTTGGAACTCCATCCACTTCCAGGTAAGCCTCCATCTTAAGGGGCAAAGAATTTGTTTCCTTTGATACCAATGAGGAGAATAGCAAAGATACTTGTTCCAAAAGCAAGTAGCATCATGAATTAGCAAAGGAACAGCTGCAGCTTGTGTCTTATTCAAAATATGATCATGAACAGCCTAAAACTTGAAGAAGAAAAAATAAAAAAAATAAATAAATAAATAAATAAATTCAAATGTTATTTCTACCTTAGCATATGGATGTGAAATCTGGAAATCCATCAGAGGTATAGGCAGATGTCTAAACGCCTTCAAAAGCATGTGACTAGAAAAATACTAGATATTAAATGGAATGAGTTTATAACAAGTGCTAAGATTCCTCACACAACTCAACAAGTCTTTAAAATTATCAAGTAAGAAAATAGAAGTATCTGGAGTTTGAGTTAATAATTAAATCTGAGCATCTGCCATTGCAAGTGTGTCATGAAATGCTGTGAAAAAAAAAAAAATGTAGAAAGGATTTTAAGTGGTAAAACTGTCAGATCTTCACAGCAGAGAGGCTTTGGAAATGGCATCCCATCACCGAAAACAATGACTGAACCTTCTTTACGTCACAACTGATGTTTTATACAGCAAGAAAAATTCAAATTCAAATCATGGAAAGAAAATAAAACCTCCTGAATTAAAAGACCAGGCACATAACCACATACAAGAAACAGATAAAGAAAAAGCTGTCTTGGAAAATTGTTCATATAAACTTGTTGGCAAACGTGAGAGTAAAATACGTTCTCAGAAGCGTTGATCAGATCACAAGTCAGTTGTGAATAGAAGAGTAGCAAGTTCCTTTTTGCAGTGAATATTTTTTTCTGTTTCTAATGTAGATCAATGACTACTTTTTCACAGACTATATTATTTATCTTTTAATTGAATACTGGACATTGTTTTTTAATGACTTTTTTCTTTTCATTCAACAAAACAGCCAGTGAGACCAAAATGGTAATATAAGGCAGAGAAAGAAATAGCTTATTGTTCTGGTATGGAACGGTAATTAACCTAAAATATCAATTCTGTTTCCTCTGAATGCATCACAGACGTTAATATTTTGCTTTTTTGAACAGATATTTCTGCATCATTGGTTATTCTGAAAATGTTAAAATAATCTAACCTTTTCCCACCCTTCCTAATATGGAGTGTGAATGCTTCTCTTTTTTAATTAAATGTTGAAAATATATGAGATCATTGAGATTTATATAGGCAGATTGGCAGCCTTTTCATATTTACTTGGACTGTGAGATATATTTTTATGTATGCCTCTGTCAAAATAAGTATATAAACCATTTTTTTATTTTACTAAGTCTTTTTTTATTAGACATGGATCAGCCACTGATAATGTCAGTGGACCTATTCTCTGGCCACTTCAAGTCGTGTAAATTAGGAATAGCTCCACTGTGAAAACAGCATGAGGAAAATAGGGTCCAGGGTGTTTATAACAACTGAGGCATGTGAGTAAAATCACTCCTGTCAGTCAACAATTGCAGATTGGACCTGCACATTAGGATGGAATTGCATTTTCCTTCTGCAGCCTTGTATTGTTTTTTCATTGCTAATAAGTTTTACCCACTTAATTTGTTCCTTTATAAATGCGTTTTGTCACTGCCAGTTGTCAGTGGGCCTGAACTGCAAAATTTGTATCTAGACCCAAATTCAGCTCATGTTCACTTTTGCCCTGAACGAGAGCCCTGTCTTGGCCCATCATGCCATTGGGAGTAAACCGCAGCATGTGGATTTGGATGCAGCTCCAGCCCCAATTCCCCTGCAGCCTGGGATTCTTCTGACCCGAGGGTTTGGTTCCAAACTCCTTGTAATTTCTGCTGCTTAATAGCTGCTAGCCTTTTCTTCTCATTTCTTTGTCTCTCTCAGACTTCAGAAACGTTATTTGTAAAAACGGAAAGAACCAAACAAATCTTCGCATATTTATTCCAGCATCAGCTGACATCCGTAGGAAGATGACAGATAAAAAAGTGGGTGGGAAACAGCTGCAGAGTCCTGCTCAAATGCCCAGGGCCAAACAAAAGCAGCCAGACACTGCTATAAAGACAGCGCTCCCACCCTCAGGACAGCAAACAGCTTCCGGAAACCATCCAGAACAAATATTCCTGCCCCGCCGTCCTGCGGGCCGCTGCCGGGGCTGCCCCCAGCCCCTCGACCTGCCCCGGGTGCACGGCGGGGACGGAGCGGAGCGGAGCGGAGCATCCCTGCCGCCGCCCGGCAGAGGCGAGGGGAGCGGGTCACAAAGGATTTCCTGCGCTCTGCCCACAAGCAGCTCTTTGTGCTGAGCGAGGTGCGCGACTTTTGTCCCCGTGTGTCCCCCCCTCTGCCTCTCCGCCGCCTCCCCGGCACGCCCCCCGCCGCCGCCGCCGCCTCCGGAGCGAGCATCGCGGGCGCCCCCCGAGCCCCGCCGCTGGGGGAGCGGGCGGTGGGCGAGCGGGGGGCGGCGGAGGGAAGCACCGTGAGAACAATCGGAGCGCCGGGGAACGCGCCTGATTGATAGCTGAAATAAATCAGGCCTTTCTCTGCGAAACGCGCGTTGTGGGGCTGACTTAATTAGAGGTTGCAGCCACCTATGAGGAATAAAAATTTGATGGTCGAGGAGGGCTTTTTTTTTCTTTTTTTTTTTTTTCTTTTCTCGGTCTGGAGACAAAGACACACCAAGGTTTAACATCTGCTGAAGTCAAAGGTAAAGCAATTTAGACTAGAAAGAAGGCAGGACAATTAACGGCTAGACAAACAAACCAAATTTGGGTTTAAAAATTTGCAGTGAATTTCAACCACACATACCAGATTTTTTATTTTTTTATTTTTATTTCCTAGAAGATATGCCACAGCTTAAGCAGGAATTAATTTTAGGAAGTTCAACCTCACGTGTTGCAAAAGGAGTCAGAATAAAAGATCAAAACAGGCCCTCCTAGCTTTGTAAATAAGGAGTCCAATAATAAGCAGCTCAGCTCACATTCCAGGCTCCTAAGGACACATTGCAGGCAGGAACGTGACATGACTTCCCAAAGACTGCATGACAAATCTATGCCCAGACCTGAAAAGAGTCCCCAGGATTCCCGACAGGAATGCTCTTTGTCCCTGCTGTGTTTTCATCCCTCCCTTTCCTTTTCTAAAGCTCTCATCCCCTTCCTGTCCTGTTCCCTTTGCACTCTTCTTTGCGTTCGCCTGTCCTTCCCTGATCCCTTCGCTGTCCCTTCTTCCCACTCTCCCTCCTCTCTGCTAGTTTTCTGTGGAGCCTCTCAAATGCTGTAGTGATGTCTTCTGCAGATGGATTGGATTCTTTCGTGTCCTAACAAGGATATAGTACTGTTGACCACATTTTCCAGTAAACACCCATGGCTGGCAAAGATGAGGTGAAGCAGCCACAGGAAAGAGTGGCCCTACCCCTGGCTTGGAGGTCAGAAACTGGGACCAAAAGGCTGTGCCAAAGAGGCTGGGAGGCACAATCCCCTCCCTGCCAGCAGCCTTCCCTGGCAGCAGCACTCAGCCAGCAGTTGCATCAGTAACCTCCATGTAGAGCTGCCACTCCAGAGAAGAGACATAGGGTACTATGCCTGCCATATAACAGCATTTAAACCCCCCCTGGCCATCCACCTAGCTGCAATGGTGCATTCTCCATGACCACAAGAGGAGTCATTCCACCACTGACACAAGCTCAATCATTTCACTGTAATACTACGGCAGGATGTTGCCTGTCTGAGCATATGGAAATGAGAATAAACCTAGGAGTAATTTCAGGATTGCCTCTCGTCATTTTCACAGTTTCTTCTTACCATAATATTCTGCAGTATGTATCTAAAACCTCAGCCTTGTCTATTGCTTTAAACAGTCACTTTTCCTCTATTTCCAAACCCTTAGATCAGTTCTGTTCAAAAGAAGAACACATTAATAACAACCTCTATATTTCCTCTAGGATGCTCTCAAGTCTTACTGTGTTTTTAATCTTTGCAGAGCCCAAAAAACCAACCACATCAGGTGATGTGAATACCAGTGTTTTTTTCATTTCTTTATGGATGTGACTGGTTAGGAGTTCTGCAAAGATTAAAAACCCAATTCAATAAAACTATAGATTTGAAAAAGGTGCATCATGATATGATTAACAGGGGATTCAAAAGAGAAGATAAAAGGATATTCCTGACATCCACAGAGCAGTAAAAATCTACAGAAAAAGTGGAGCAGCATTGGCCTGCTCTCTAATAACAGTAAGAGATAAAACAACCTCATCAAAACTTGGAAGACATCAGAAGCAGAAAGATTAGGCTGAGATTTCTGGATTTCCAGATTGCAAAGAGAAAGAGCCTGTTGGTATGAAACCACAAAATAAGTAAAACTATTAAAATGGAAACCAGAACTGTTTCTTTTGGATATAAGCTACAGACTAATATACATGGTCAGAGAGTGGAGAGGAACAAGTTTCTCTTGTGGACTGGAGGAACAAGAAGGACCTACAGCACTTGACATTTAGAATTGCAGCCTGTAAGCAGAGTGCCATGACTGGTATATCGTTTATCATCTCTAACTTCATTTTTCACAGTTTGCATTAAGGATGCATTCAAAACTCACTTCTTTGAGTTTTGTTTTCATCTTGCTCTTCAAGTACATTTTTTCCCTTCCAGCACGAAGTAATCTTTCTGGTTTGTTATATAACAGCATATTCTACCCTGGGAAAATATTTTTTGTTCTTCTTGTTTGCAACTTTTCATTCTTTTCTGCAAAGTTAACCTCCTTTTTGGGGAAAACACAGTGAAACTGAAAATGACAGACAGGAGAGATGCTTATTATTGCACATTTTGTGTAAGTCACAAGACAGTGCAATGATTTTGGTGTGTCACCACAGAAGGTATTTCAACCATTTGTTGTGACGTTTTGTAGGCTGACACATTATGAGGCAACAAAGCTCATCAGTGGATGATAATTCTGTTCCATGGTAACTTCCTGTGTCTCAGATTATTCCTCTTCTATACTGGAGAAAGAGGTGAATGTTTTCATGAAAGCCATAAATGCCTCCTCTCAGGCATTTCTGTTACCTGGTGACTAGAGTCCTCATCCAAGGTTTTTTTGTTTTTTTTTGTTTGTTTGTTTGTTTGTTTTTTCAGCCCAGATCACTCAAAGTGAAGCATTTGTTTTCCCTTTCTACAAGAAAACCTTTTTTTTTTTTTTTTCTCTCCATAAAGCACAAAAGCACAAGCAAAACCTCTTTTTTGTCTCCATAACTTCACCTAGTTTTTCACTTAGTCAAAGCAGTTTGGATATCAATTGAGAGTCACTTCCATAAGACTCAACTTCAAAACAGAAACCAAAAACCCAATACTCACTTTTGTGCAGCTACAGAATCTATACCCCATTGAAACAAATATATATATATATATATATATAATTGAGTTTTATACAAAGGTAACACTATAAGATTTATTCAAGTGACTGCCAAACTGAATCTCTGCAAAAGAAAAAAGAGTCAGGCCCATTGAACAGCCAGATGTTAAAAAAGTCAACCACGAGGATCATACAGATCCAGCACCAAGTTGCAGTTCTGAGTCTGGAGAGTATCTTCTGAAACAGACAAGGGTTTTTGAATAAAAGAGGCTACACTTGAGTTATTTTGTTCTTTTCTTTTCTGCTCATTCTCCAACATGAGCAAGAGACTCCAGCAGTCTTAGACCTGTGTGCAGCACCTTCCCCACACCTGGTGTCCCCACCCACCCTAAACATCATTTACCATCATCAGTTGTTAACATGCTATCTTTGTGCATTTGGCACCTTTAGGAAAAAGACGTCAGTCAACACCAGCTTCATTGCAGTGTGTAACTTCATCACAACCTTTGAGACACATCAAGCAGGGTCATACAGCATAAACAGCAAAGTAAATTTGTCTTTAACAGCTGATGAGGGCTTAGTTTTGAATCAGTCCTTTTTTTTAATTGGAGGAAGAGACTGTTACCTTAGTCTTGACATAGTAGTGCTCTCCCATGTACTGCCATATCTTATTAACAAGATACAAAAGCATGAAAGCATTGAGCTTCCTTTTCGTGGTCACACAATATCACACTTGATTGTCCTAGCCAGATTTTGCTTTCCCAACCCTCTGAGACTCTTGCAGTTGAATTACACAATGTTTTCTTGAGCGGCATCTGTGTAGCAGAAGTCTTCAGCCTCCAGAAAGACTTGGGAAGACAGACTGCTTCCTTACACGTGGTTGCTTTTGTCAGCACATAAATCAGGCCCTGAGAGGTCTCAACGAGGGGATGGTGATCCTTGGGGAAGTGCCTTGGTTGGATAGGAGGGGCTGGTCCTACTGAGTCTGGCTGAGAAAAACAGAAAGCTGGGAGAAGCCCAGGAACCCTGGAACTGTATTGTTATTTTTTTTCCTAGGTGATTTTTGTGATAATGTAACTTCCTAAACAAACAATTCCACAAGAAATTACAAAAGATTCTCAGGCTATACTAGTTAACTGCAAAAGATGAGCACCACACATTACAGAACATTGCAGGCAGAGCAGAAGAATCTCACAGGAGACTGTGCAAAGAAGAAACTTGCAGTATCAGACAGCTCCTCATAGGCTGATCTCATGGGATGTGAAGGGACTTTTGCTACTACTTCTGTTGCAGCAAAATCATATTTTCTCAGCTCTCTAGGGGGTCACAAGGCATTTCTATTTCTTTGGAACATCCAAGGATATCCTTTCCATATCAGTCATGGACCAAACCAATGATGTAGTAGCT
Source organism: Cygnus atratus (assembly GCF_013377495.2). Taxonomy (NCBI): domain Eukaryota; kingdom Metazoa; phylum Chordata; class Aves; order Anseriformes; family Anatidae; genus Cygnus; species Cygnus atratus. The sequence goes on from NC_066396.1 coordinate 51,929,264, forward strand.
TTAGCAAATGCCTTTGGAATAAAGGCCATTTGTAGCAGGAACAAGATGCCTGGCAAAGCACTGGAGGTCAGTCTGCACAAATGACACTCATGTGAAATTGCAGCTGTCCTTGCTGCAAAAAACAGTTGCTTCACTAAAAGCCTGTATAGCTTAAAAGGAGTCCCTGCTTTTCATCAAGGATCATGGAGCAAACTCTTGGCATATAGCAGGGAAACTTCCTGTCCCAGACTTAGCAGAAGCATCTTCTTCCATCCATTTGGGCTGCTTTCAAAAACTTCCTTGATGGCTATTTCTTTACACTAATCAAAGCACCTGAGTCTATCAAAGAAGTCAAAGACACTTGCAGGGCACACACAGAACTGATTATACTATTTTCCTTTTCAGCCTCTAGTTTCTCACCAACTGCTTTGGCAGCACCTTCACGTGGAGCAGCCCCAACTGTTGTCAGCTTACAGGCTCCCAGTTTGCATGCCCTACTTAATTGCTTGAAATTCAGAGGTATTGAGCACCTGGGACTCCAGTGGAATTTAATGAGAGCTGTGCCTGCTTCCTCACCTCTGAAAAGTGAGGCCCAGAGGACTTTTTTTGAAGATGTCAATCGCTACCCTCTACCCAGACTTCCCATATTACATCCAAACAAGCATCTGTCACTCCCTATGCTTGTAGGCTTAGTTTCTGAATGCTAAGTGTCCTGGTCAAAGGTGTCAATTTTAATCCAGCTTGGTCTATTTTGAAAGGGACAGGGATTATATTGCTTTATAATTCCCTCTTAACTTTGTTCTATGCAATATCAAATATGAATTATTGACAGAATCACCCCAATCTGTCACATTTGATGAGACACACATACCATGGGATACATTAAACTGAGAATATAAGCTTAGAAGCATATGCCAGTGAATCTGAAAGAGAATTAATTTCTAATTCAGTGCATGAAACAAACAGCAATGAAGAACATTATGAAGCTTTGTGACCTAACAGTAGTTCTAATAATGAAAGGTTTCAGCGAAGTCTAAGAGTGCAAACTACAGTCCCTTGTAAAAAAAAAAAAGCTTAAAAAAAGACACTCTCAAGTACACACATACACCCCAACTAGCAAATATGATTTAAGGACTAGATTCCAAGGCTTTTAGTTATGTTGCATGGTACCTTCCCATCCATGAATGACCCCATTGAACCAATGGGACCATTTGTGGAACAAGGTACTATTCAGCTCAGGAGTACAGTGAAAGGAGTCAGAATCCAGCCCAACATTAAAAGTAAACAGGAAATTCCAGCAGCATATCTCACAGTAGTCAACATGAAAAAATAGTCAGCCTTCTTCAGTGGTTCATATACTAAGACACTGCAGCCATCCCAACACACCAGAAAACAACTGTGATATTCCATATGACTGTTAGCAAATCAGGTTCATTACGTATTTGCGTACAGGTGTTTATAGAACTTAAGAGAGAACAAGGACTACTGTGCTAGACATGTAATATTAGATAGTGCCTGCACCAAAGAGGTTATGATTCAGTAGAATAGCCAGACAAACATGTTTACAGAACAAGTGGCTATGCAACATGGTCATGTACAGCTTAGCAGCAGAGCTGGAATCAAAATCTTCAGAGATTATGTGGTGTCTAACCACTCTGACTCTCAACTGTCAGCACCACATAGTCTACGTCACAACCACCACTAGAGCTCTTCACAGGCACTGCATACGTATTGCCAGACGATCAGTGGAGAATCACCTGGCTTGTTAGGTATCTCCCAGGCCTAGCGATTGAAAGCTTCTGTTTAAAGACATGTTTTGTTACATGTTGGAGTGTTTCACAGTCATTGCTTGACGGATTTGACTCTGATAGATGGCTGCCTAACTACTAAGTAATTAGAGTGTCAGATACATGTTCAAGAACACAACACATATGAAATTGTTAGGCCAAACCATACTAAGAAAGAAATCAATGGTATAGATTACTATAAAAGGCATAGAGGTGTTTTACAGGGAAGAAAGGGAGAATGCATGAATGCATAAATGCATGAATCAGACTAAAATACAGGAGGCTAACCTACAGGGTCAAGTGTCCTTTCCCTCTCCAGTCAGTTCTCCACTGTAAAAATAAAATACTAGCCCTGTGGCTAATCCTTCTCCATAGCTCTTCCTGAAGTAACTTTAATGGGATGGGAGATTTTCTTGGTAAAATTAGATGAGAGTAAAATACTATGAGAAAAACAGCAGAGAAATCAAAGTTATTCCAAAAAAACCTAACTTGTGTACAAATGTTACTGAAATCCTAGAACATGTATTAATTACAAATTGACGTGGGTCAATTTGTGGGGACTTGTACATTTGTGGGACTTGTGGGACTTGTACATTTTAAGCAGAGAAAAAGAGAACACTGAAACTGGTTGTGTCTGAGCTACTGGACTTGTTCCTCTTCTCAGTGTACATTAAAATGACTGTAATAAAATAGCCAGTAATTAAAAATCCCAGAAAGAAGGTTATACTAAACTTGTGGAGAGGAAAAGCTTAACACCAGCTGAAGTATGGTATCTTTAGACCCAGGAAAAATCACTATCGCTGAATCAATTGCTGAAAGCAACTAGAGGGACCAAAAGAAAATAAGAAAAGTAATGTCTGAGAGTGAGCAGATCTGACACGTGCTCATCAATGACACTGTGTTGACTGTTCGGAAGAAAGTGAACAATAGTGAAGACTAATTCCATGAAGAAATGGAAGAGGAGAGGAGAGGAGAGGAGAGGAGAGGAGAGGAGAGGAGAGGAGAGGAGAGGAGAGGAGAGGAGAGGAGAGGAGAGGAGAGGAGAGGAGAGGAGAGGAGAGGAGAGGAGAGGAGAGGAGAGGAGAGGAGAGGAGAGGAGAGGAGAGGAGAGGAGAGGAGACTCGAAGAGAAGACTGGAAGAGACTCGGAAGGGAAGGGAAGGGAAGGGAAGGGAAGGGAAGGGAAGGGAAGGGAAGGGAAGGGAAGGGAAGGGAAGGGAAGGGAAGGGAAGGGAAGGGAAGGGAAGGGAAGGGAAGGGAAGGGAAGGGAAGGGAAGGGAAGGGAAGGGAAGGGAAGGGAAGGGAAGGGAAGGGAAGGGAAGGGAAGGGAAGGGAAGGGAAGGGAAGGGAAGGGAAGGGAAGGGAAGGGAAGGGAAGGGAAGGGAAGGGAAGGGAAGAGAAGAGAAGAGAAGAGAAGAGAAGAGAAGAGAAGAGAAGAGAAGAGAAGAGAAGAGAAAAGAGAAGAGAAGAGAAGAGAAGAGAAGAGAAGAGAAGAGAAGAGAAGAGAAGAGAAGAGAAGAGAAGAGAAGAGAAGAGAAGAGAAGAGAAGAGACGAGACCTAAGAAACATTATTCACAAGCACTGACCACCATAGCTGCTTACACTAAATCTTTAAGTGTAGTCTGTGCCTGCATGCTGGAATTTACCATCACAGACTGCAATGCAGTCTCTTCCTATACCATGAGCTCTTTCTTCACCACACTTTTAAGAAACTTCCTTTATATTGCATGCTAAACTGCACTGACTTCAGTTCCACCTAGTTTTACCAAAAGGCTAAATGGACAATAACTTAATTGACAGTCCACCAAAGAGACCACCAAAGTTTCATCTGAACGAGGTGTCAACCTCACTGCTGCTTCTTCTTCCTGCTAACTGAAAGTCATTAGAAGTCCTGTGTGCTGTTCTCTGCTTGCTTATTTTTTGTATTTGGCTATATCTTTTCTCAAGATTGCCTCTGACTCTCTCTCTCCAGTCCTGGACAGATTTTATTTAAATCAGAAGGAAAACCAAAGGAATAATAATAATAATAATAATAATAATAATAATAGTAATAATAATAATACAATAGAAAAACACAGTAACAATGACCCCTCCCATTTATTCACTTTTCTCAGCTTGCAAATCTTTAAATATACTTCAGAATAGCTAGCAACCTTTTTAAACTAGCTTTGCCTTCTCTTGCCATAAAGCAAAAATGACCTAAAGAATCCTTATCTTATGACTAAGTAAATTGCACACATTAATGAGCTCTGTAATGTACACACATCGCAGACTGGTAATTTTGTCCTGTTTTCTGATCAGGATAATGACTACATCTTATTTCTGTGACTCTTCTCTAAATGTGTAATATTAAAAATTAAAGAGACATCAATTTCTGTTACATAGCAGGATACTCATCACACACGTGTAAGCTAAATGTTCAGTTGTGAGTATATATCCAGTAATAAATGAGGTCAAACAACACAAGGAACTCACTAACAGACACTTAAAAATCCTTGTTTACATCTAAATTTTGACTATTCTTGTGCTCATTAATAGCTAAATACCATTTCAGGAATGTGTTATATGGAAACAAGGTATTGATTGCAAGATGTGTTTTGGATGAAGTGTTCTTCATTCAAAATTTGTCTTAGACCAATTTACCAAAAATTCCTTGAAAAACACATAATTACTAGCATACTCTTCCATATGGCCAGGGGTCACTGCCAACAGTTCTGCTCAGTAAATTCATGGAAAGATTGGTTTATAAGGTGCTTATTCACTTACTCCAGGTTCTCAATATACCCATAAAATTCCTGTCTAAGATAAGGTTAAGGATTAAAAATGCAGGATATCAAATAATGCAAGCTGCAGGCTTTTACCTTCTTGGCCACTGCACAATATCCAGCCCGAAATACTGCAGGAAATTTCAGTGCAAGGTCTTATAGGAGGTGAAAATCATTTGACTAAAAAACAAACAAACAAACAAAACACAAAACCTACACTACAACATGTGTGTCCAATAGTGACACACTTCCTAGGAGGGTGCCTTCAAGTGTCCCATCCATCTGGAAACACCAAGACACATCTACCCATATGGTCTCTTCAGACTCCTTGGAATGATACAAAGGCCAAGCGACACTAGCTACTGATAACTCTTGATGCCTCCTGGGGTCTTCTCTGGCTGCTTGTCCTGTGCTGTGTTTGGATGTGTCTTTTGGTACCTCAAAGAAATTGACATTAAGCAGTTTCTCACCCTACTTTCCTACCTGTCAGATTTTATATCATCACCTTTGTTTCCTGGTCTGGGTGTCCTCCGAAATGGAAGGCAGATGTGTGCTAAGATCTTAATGAAATGTTAATTCAGGTGCCAGAGGTGTCATCAACATGTGCCACTGTTGCATCCCTCCCCCTGCTAGTCTTTCCTTCTGGTGTGTTCACACCCAGACACACACATTCCTTACCCTATTCCTACTAGTCCTATCATTGGTCTTATAGCTTTCTGCAAGATCAGCATCAAGCATTTGAGAAACACTCAAGGGGTCTATCTCTGCAAGCTAATGACATCCCTGCATTTGTCTGGACCCAAAGTCTAAAGAACCACTCTTATGCAGAGGTAGGAGCAAGTGGGAGGCCACTGTCATTATCACTGCTTTTTAACATCTATAAACAGTGAAGAGGGTGAAAGCATCAAGGCATGTAATCACTACATTTAATCTAGAAAGCTGTGGTTCTGAATCTTTAGCACAGGAAAACACTCACAAGTGAGGTTGCGTTGAGATGTTCTCAAGGAGGCAGAATATCTGCACCATCCAGATACCTATATCATTGAGAACCTTGAAAACTAGATTAGAAAGGGCCACATGTTCATAGCTCTTCCCAGATGGTGATATATAAGAGGTCTTCAGAGTCACCTTCAGTCAATTCTAAGCAGAGGTTTCCTCTGCAAAAAACCTGTCTCCCACACACATTCTGTAACTTGAATCTATATTTAATTCATTTTTCCCTTCAGAATATAGGGTATTTAGCCATCTGTGACATGGTTACACCCGCTACCAGATTCCCTTTGCTGCTATGAGTGCTGACAATTCAATAAAGTCTAACTGACGACCTTTTTAAAAGGACCCAGATTAAGAATAATTAGCACACAAATGAGTAACATTCAAGATTCTAGTGATGTAGTGATTTGACCAAATTCAGCATACCTTAGGGGAGATACACTGAGCAGCAGTATAAATAATGATCAGATTTATTGCAAGGAAAACACACAACAGATATTTTATATTTATATGCTCACATCCTTTATTAATTGAAGATTAGCCTCAGGAAAAAAAAAAAAAGTATTGTGAGGAAACTGAGAAATCCTTTAATTAATCATGACTTAGAATGTAAAGAAAATACTCATACAGATGAGTGTTGAGGCAGAAAAAAATGATATAATACAGAAGGAAAGAGCTATGTCACAGATAATGCAATATGTATGGAAAAACTCTACACTTAAAAAGAGGTACTTACCAAGAGTTCCCTGCATGGGCATCTGCATGTCTGTGCACCCACTCAAACACGCATATGCTATTAATCACCTGTTCCTGTGGAGGGACAGAGAGGGAGACTGGCAAGGATAGCTTCCTACATTACCGACCAGAAAGAAAAAAAGAACCAATGAGTCCATACTGACCTTCTTGCTTAGAGCTGACAGGCAGAACAATTGAGAAACAAGGGAAAAGGTCTAGCACACCCTAGATACATGTAATGAGAAAGTTTAACAAGAAAAGTGGTGAAATCTTTTTGTCCTGGTGGAGGTTTGGTTTGATGTTGAATGAGAAGTATGCAGCACAGAGGTCATATCAAGCCTGCCTTCTTGTAGTCCTGCAGTCCTACACAAGTACCCTGTGTTTTACCTTCCAAAAATTGAGCCTTTCCAACATGAGTTTGGCAACATTGCCAACATGATTGTATCTATTCAGGTACATCAGTGGAGCTCTTGACCTTGTGCATTGCAACACAGTCGAATCACAGCAAGCCTCTCCCCCTCCACAGGTGCAGACCAGCAGGAAAAGGAGCGTGCTGTGACTTCCGCCACTTCTCCAGTGCATGGGAATGCAGCATAAGTAGGATCCTGCACATACCAAAACAAAGAAACAGAGGACAGAGGTATCACATAGCATGGAGCTGTCAGTCTGCTGGCCCCAAAATAGAAGTGCTACCTGAAGTGTTAATACAGACCTTGCTGTCAGATATGTACACATTTCATCTCAGTGCCAGAAGACTGCATCCTTGTGACATCCCAGTGGGATGTGAGCGGGGAGAGCTAAACCTCATTTTACAGAAAGAGGATGAGGCACCAGGCAAATTAAGAGACTTGCCTGAGATGGGAGCATCAGCCCACAAAACTGATAACCCCACATCAAGTAGTTACTTTACAGTTCTCAGTATTTAGTGTTATACCATAAATTCAGCTGCATTATTAATATAAATTATTTCAAACAAAACTAGCTGGTCATGATGAAATTCTCATTGAAATATATCACCATTAAAACATATATATCATAGGTGGGCTGTACATCTCAACACAGAAAGTTTGTTCTTACTGATGTCAGTTCAGTGGACATACTTGAGTTAGGCCATACTGGCAAGCAAGCCACAGACTGGGCTGCCACATGCACTCTGGTATTGCCTTATTAAAGAATAGCAACATCTACACTCTGGTATTGCCTTACTAAAGAACAGCCTTGTGACATCTGGATGAGTGTCTCATTGTTTGTGCTGCAGTAATTGTGGCCACTATGGAAACCCCAGAATCTGCAGAGGAGAGCATCTGTCCTTTCAGGGCTTTGGGAAGGAGCTGGGAAAGGCAGCAGCCATGGAAGAGCCACACCATGTCCCAGCTGCAGGCTAGCTGTGTGGATCCAGGCTCTCCTATGTGCTCATTTTTGGCATAACACTGAATTCAGACTGAAGGTTTGAGGTTGAGGGGAGGTAGATAAGAAACTCAGGTGAAATCTCAGCCTCAGGGAGATCATCTAAGAGACCAGAAATGGATTTAACTTCTGGCCTATGCTGAAAACGAGAAGAGATATTTGATCTTAGTTGACATCAACCCTACAAAATAGCATATCTGCAATATGATATCTATAATGAGAGTTCTTTGTGCTGGATAAGCTCTGTGAGGAACATCAGACCAGATGATTTCCTGGAGGTTATCCCTTCCTACGTAAATTATTCTGTGAATCTATGTTACATTCTTTGAAATACAGGAACCTCGGGAATTGAGCTAGTTTTGGACTGTTGCTTGTTTTTGTTTTGTTTTGTTTTGTTCCTTTCTGCAATGGCACAACTTCTATGGTTGATATTTTTAGCGTGAAACAGGCTGCAGATGTGTTTCAGATACAGGAATATGTCTTCCAAGATGATCTCTCAAGTTGGTTGAGATGGAAAGCAAGGACAACCTTATCTCAAGAAGTCTAAAGTGTATTCATTTTTGGCTGCATTTCAGACAAGACTTTATATTATTTTACTTATTTTTTTTCTTCTTCTGCAAATTTCTCTCAGCATTGTCTCTATTACTAAGCAGACATGCTTACTGAAATCTGCCAATTTAGTCCAGCCTATATTTAGATCCAGGAAGTCTTATTTTACTCTGTCTTTAATAATATCTTTTGCAAATGATAAGGAGAACATTCTTGGTTCCATACTACCACAAATCTTTCATTTGTGGTAGCTAATGAAAGTATGAAGCCTATTAGATTACAGAAAAGGGGACTGAAAGTGGCTTCAAATATGGTCCTACCTCCTCTCTGGCAAGTTAATGACGGTATTGCCAATGACCTCCCAAAACCTCCTATTCCAAGATTCCCTCTTAAAAGTTATGTACTGCGGGCCTCATTATAAATGTGAGCAATGGTGTACCTTCCTACCAGCTCAAGTATACTACATGGAGGGGTCACTAATTGAAAATTTATTTTTCTACGTAACATCAGTAAAGTCTCAAAATAGTCTTTAAGTGGAACTTAACTCATGCATAAAATCTTGCTGCCAATTTAATAGAGCCTGAGGTGTTCAGTTTTGACAAACTCTTAGTTACTATAATACCTGTAATACCCAGGTAAAGCTAAAGCGTGTATGCTAAAGACATACATGAACGAACAGGTCCAGAGCAAAATAGGGAAGAGGAAAGTCAATAATACTATTAACCTTGGCATATAAATGTCCAAAAGTACAACACCCCACTAATACAGCCTTAACACCATGCATGAACCTGACTCAAGCAGAACTAGCCTGAGTGATTTGAATGCACAGAAAAACTTATATCAGAACCTGGAGTAACCAGCTCACAAAGAACTGAGACTAGACTATTCAAAGGCAGTTATCTACCAGTTGGTGTACCCGGGAAATGTCCCTTCTCCAAATAAGCATATTTCTATTTCTAGGTTCAAAGACCTGAGAGGATATCTAAGTTCCAAGCCTGGGACCAAATACAAGTCACACAACCACCACACATGCAAGATTTAACTTCCTTGGTATCTGCACCAGAAGGGGTTTCATAGTGATGCAAAAGCAAGAATCCCAGTTACACAGCAAGATGAACAATTCCTTACTTGCAAACACAGCCTCATAGCCTTTAAGGATGTGTTTCCTGAGTTTGCTTTACATGGGTATCATTGCAAAGGCAAGTGCATACAGAAGGGATTCTGCTCTTTGAGTGTCATTTTGAGGTAGCATTGCACTGCAATGCAGTGTGCAAATGCTGCAGTTACATTTCTGTTAGATAGCATTAATCAGTCTTTTAAAACAGTGTTTTTTCCTATCATAATCTTCACACAAATCAACACTCAATGACTAAGATTTCTGGCATTACAGCCTTAAAAGAAGCTCCCACTTCTCACTATATATTTCAAGGCTATGTTTTGAGATGCATGTGGCTCACACAGTAAACATAACAAGAAGATGCTGAGAGTTTGTTGCAGTCTATCTAGGATGCTCCCATAAATAACAAACCAGTTCAAAATCATGCCAATAGAACCTTGTGAAAGTACCATCCAGTTTGTCCCATGTTTATCATTAAAAGGGAACAAGCGTATTTATAAAGTGTCATTTTCAGACTGTGTAGCTTCATCAAAAATATGAAGAGAAAAAGAACAAGGCAATTCTTAAAGCAGCTTACAGCAGATACTATCCAAAAGGCTTTTTTATGGCTTTGGGGGCTTGCTTCTACACAATCATAGGGTCAGCTCACAGAAACCAATATTCTGGGTTAGCTGTTTGAACAGAAGGCAGCCTTGTCTATCTCCCTAATCATTCATATAGGTATGGACTGATGAGCAACTCTTCTCCCTGTTTCAGAAGATATACAGGTAGAAGAGAGTAGAAGAAACAAGATTAGCTTGATAAGTGTACAGGAATTTTTATATAGGAAAAGGCTTTTTCAGAGGTAGTTTAGGGATTTGGGGGGAAATGTATGTCTGTATATGCATGCAATTCTTGTTTATTTAGTTCATCTGAGTTTTTCTCTTGACTGAGGTGTATGAATTACTGTAGAAATGTAAAAGTAGAAGTGATCTCAAGAGGACATCTGTTCCACATCACTGACAGATGTCTGTCTGACCCATTTTAAGGATTTGAAACAAGGATTCCAGAATATCCTTAGAAACCTTGTTCCAGTGCTGTTCCAACCCCATAGCCAGAGAATCTGTTTGAATAATGCCTAATTGGAGTATTTCTTCCTTCAACTTACTCCATCCATTTCTTTTCACAACAATTTTAGACAGGGAGAACAGGTAAGTGTCCTTTTCTTTATAACATTTTTAATAACGTTTGTGCATACTTAATCTACATTATGCCTATTTCCTTTCCTAGACAAAAGAAATCAGCTATTTGAGTTTTTCCTTACAGAAGATGTTTTCTAAGCATTGCTCTTTCTCCTTTTAAAATGAGAAAGATTTCCAGATGGTCTATACTTTAAAATGTACCATCACCACTGGACATAGACATATTATTCGTAGGTCAGGCCTCACTGTCCAAAGAAGAATAAAGTACTTACTTCCCAGTTATTCACAATATTACTATTAATTCATCCCAATATGTAATTTACTCTTCACACAACTTCACTTTTCGGGATTTCTTTTTGTTTGTATTATGTGCTAAGGCCCTTTTCTGAAAACTGTTTCTAAACTAGTTGTTTTCCATTTAATATTTGTGCATTTGATTTTTCCTTCCTAAGAAGTAATACTTTGCACTTGTTCTTATCAAATTTCATCTTATCGATTTTTGACCCTTTCTTCAATTTATTGAGCTCATCTTGTATTCAAATCTCGTTCTCTAAAATGTTTGTAGCCCCTCCTACTTCAGTATCATCTGCAATTTTTAAAAGTTTTCTACATATTCCATCATCAAAGATGAAAATATTGAATAACATTGGACTTAAGACAGACCTCTATGGTATATTATTTGATATGTTTTCCCAGTTTGACAACAAACCATTGATAACTGCTTTACCAATAAGTCCAATTTTTCAAACAGTTTTGCACCCATCACATAATAACTTCATCTAAACCATATTCCTCCGACTTACTTATGAAAATGTCAGGTGGATGTGTGTCAAAACCCTCACTGAAGTCAAGATCTATCACATCTGCTGCTTCCCCATTATCCACTGGGCCAGTTATACTGTCAAAGAAGGAAATTAGATTGCTTTGATGTGATTTGTTCTTGACAAACCCATGCTGGCTGTTTCTTATCACCTTATTTTCCTCTAGGTGTTTACAAATTGATTGTTCAATAATTTACTCCTGCATTTTTCTCAGTATCAAAGTCAAGCTGACTGGCCTATAATTCCCTGGGTCTTCCTGTTTCCCCTATTTAAAGATAGGTAGTGTGTTTGCTTTTCTCCCATCCTCTGGGACCTCACCCATCCTGCAGGAGCTCTCGGAGATAATTGCTAATAGTTCAGAGATCACTTCAGACAGTTCCTGAAGTACTTCAGGGTGAATTTCATCAGGCCCTGCTGACTTGAATGTAGCTAACTTATCTGAATATTCTTTAACCTGTGCACCTTTTTCCTATGAATTAAACAACTTTCTGCCCAGCATGTGCTACACAGTTGTTATGCTTTAAGGAAATATTCCTAATACTATAGTTTTAATTTACTTTGACTGGCAAAATAGTTTCCTTCACTACGTAATGTCAATAAAATGAGTGGCTATATCCAGTTCTGGATTATGCTCAGGAGGAAAAACATACCTAAATCCTAACCTGTGAAATTTCAGAAAGTGCCTGATACTCTGCCTATGGAGACCAATTCACAAGCACCCCAGTTAGACTTCAGCACTCTCTCATATCACCAAAGCTTGTTTTAGGGCAGGGCTGAGGCAGGTCTAATTGCAGAAGCTCAGAACTTCAGCAGGTGCTTCTCACTTCTTCTGAGTGAAATTCAGACATCAGACATTTCTCCACCTATTTTCCCAAACCTGGAAGCATTTCCAAAACATGCAAGCCACTTATACAGTCAAGTTACATATAAAATGCAGCAAGGCCATCCAGCAAAAGATAAAACAAGAATATACTGATCAAGAATTACAGATCTGAGCTATGCTGTAGCTCTTCATCAGATAAGTTTTCTTCAAACTAGGTTTAGCTACAGAATGACCCTCAGCTATTGTCCTTCTGTTTCATGAGCTCTGCTCATGTTTATAAAGTAGTCCTCCCCTCTATCTCTCAAATGCACACTTGACATACTTGCTGTACTTGCAATTAGGGCAGGAGAAGCCCATTGTTCATGTTTTCCCCTCTGTCTTTTCTACACAAGTATTTCTCACTGGGGACCTAAAAGACAAAATATTGATTTTTTTTCTTCTTCTTCTATTTTTTTTTCTAAATGACTTGTTCTTTTTTATTATGTTATACTGGTGGTTTTAATTTCTTACTGCCTACTTTGATGTAGCAACCTAAAGACAGCCAAAGATGAAGTTCTAACCCTAAGGCTTTGAAACAAAAGATACAGCATCTTCTCTCTGTCCCTTAGAAATGGGAATAAGATGGCTTAGTTGAAAGAAATCTGCAGCAAGAAGGGTGTGAAGAAACAATTTATTTTCCTTACCTGTCGATTAACACAAAGGATGCTCCTTGGACACTGGAATGGCCTTTCTCACAATCAAGAATCCATCTTTCAGTCGATTCATAGTCCACAAAATTTTCCCAACTCTGACCCCTCGGTGAGTTTTGTGGCAGTTATTGCTTGTCAATACTGGGGGAGCCTTGGAGAAGACCCCAGGAAGCACAAGATCAGGCTGGCACCTGGTAATCAAATGAAAGAACTTTGAGCAAGCGCAGTTCATGAGCATGCAAGACCATCTGTGACTAAAGAGGCAATTCCTTGAAAGATTCTATTCTCCCACTGCTGTTATAGTCAACTATCACTAAGTTAGTAGATTCTGACTGAAAAGTATTTCAAGATATTTAATTTCAAGAAAGAAATTAGAAAAGTTGTAAAAATTGCAGCAATAACCACTGATAACACCAAGTCTGTCAGTGCTTTAGCCAGTAGTCATGAATCGGGTCAGACTGGACCTCAGGTAGTCTGAGAGCCACCCCACTCAAAGCAAGTGCTGGCAGGAGCAGACTATTGCCCAGGAAGGGGAATCTCTATGGGCAACTGGTTCCTGAGCCAGGCCAGGTCCCAGGGGTTACATGTGCCCTGTGTGCCATGTTGCAGCAAGTGTCCCCACATCCTGCCATTGTGCACCACCAGGAAGAGCCTAACCACCAGTCCTTCTTGCTCATGGGGCTTTCTGCCTATTGGCAGTGCCCACTCTGACACAGGGTGTGGCATTTGCTTTTGCTGAGCTCTATGAGGCTCCCATCCCCCCTTTTCTTCAGCTGTCAATTACTATAGGTCAGTTGCTACTTCTACACTGGGGTCAGCCTGCAGTTATTGTTCAGAGAGACAGGAATATATATAAGACAAGAGACCTTGGGCCAATATCCCATTAAAAGAGAACAAGGCAGAAAATGAGCAGGATAATAAGGTAAATGCCAATGGAGATACAGAGATTCATCAAGAGTTAGTACACAGTGCAGTAGCACACAACTGCCAGACCTCTAGTCTTTCCAGTCACTGACATGATACCACCAGAGCGACTGACAGTAACAAGAGCTTTTCCAAGGAAACTTGGCAGGGAGAGACCAGCTTCTATGGTGTTAAACTCTTCTCTCATTCCCACAATGATCCATCCAGACTAGGAAAGACAAATAAGAAAGCCCAGAAGAAAACAGTCTAAAGCATACTGTAGAGAGAGGCCTCATTTTTCTTAACTGTCAGACATTTATTCCAGAAAGGAATAAAAAATGTTAATTGCAGCCAAAAATCACAGACATCAACCAACAGTAAGCTCTGAAGATGCTTTTTCATGAGGGAAACTGGGATGGGCAAGTGTAGAGGAACACATTCATATCTGGATCCATATCTAAGGTTCCTTTCCATTTACGAGGAGTGAGGGTTGGAAGCTGAGCTGCAGCTGAGGCCAAGCACAGCTCCAGCAGAACTGGGAACTGAGGAAAATAAAGAAATTGTGTTCAACTTCAGCACATATTAGTGATAAATATAATGATTCATGCACTCTAGAAGCAGAGAAATCATGCATATTGCAACACACAAAAAAGCACAATTCAACAAAAATATGTTCTGCCATAAAAACAGAAATTAGCTGCAAAAAGAGGTTTCCATTAATTACTCTGAAATAAGCATAGGCAATTCACAGACTGTAAAATCATTCTCTCTATCTGCTTTCTGTGACCAGAGTGGGCTCAATGTTTTCTGAAACAATGGGACTTGTAGTTCATAGCAAGAGACCCTCTGGTCCTTGTTTACGTGGACCTCACCTTTTTCTCTGCAACTCCTAGTGTATTCTCTGAAAGATAATGACAGCAGAAGACCTAAAAATACACACCAGCAGCAGATGTGCCCCATGTGATTGGCAGAGAGGATTCCAACATCAGCATGTTGCTGATTTTGATTTGGTTCCAGAGGTGAAATTGTACTGTTCTTGCATTGATCAAGAACTACCAAAACAGTTCATCTTCGGTGCATGCTGATCAACCCCTTCTTCAGTAATGTAGAGTAAGGTGGCAGAAGGAAGGAAATGTCCATCTCATTCATGTATGCCCAAGGCACAGTTTAAAGCCAAGTTCCCTTTTTGCGAGTTAGGCTGAAGTTTTCCTGTTGTGGTAGTGTTCCCTCTAAAAGGTGCCATGAGGTACATTGGATATGCAGCTGCCTACTGGAGAGGTGAAAGGCTGTCTTCACTGGCTGCAGTAAAAAGCTTCAGATGGGATGGGATAGCCAGGGATTCATTTCTTCATATTTAGTTTGTTATGTTTCTGCAGTTTCCCTGTCAAACTGAAAGCCGAGGGAGATCTTATATATGTCCTTGGTTCTCTCTAAGACAGTTCTTCTCTTTAACCTGGCCTGGAGTGAGACCGATACAGGTCTTCCCCCTGCTGATGTAGGATGTATCTCATCTCCTAATTCAACAGAATTTCAATCAATGTTAATTCAACTGCTGTATTGAAACCTCCGATCTGGCAGATTTTTTTTTCTTTAAGTATCTTTTCTTCCTTCTCTTCATTTCACTTGGGGAGAACAACCAAAACCTAAATTACTTCTGTTTACAAAGGTCTATTTCAAGGTATATTTTTCAATGTATCCCTTAGCCATGGTCTGGAATCCTGCATATGAAGGTGTAGTGGCTGTATGCACCAAAAGGAACATCTTGTTTGCTATTCACCTCTGAGAGAAAGACTGCCTCAGTAAAAAAGAACTGAAGATAAGGGACATTCATTTCATATAGAAACATCACGCGAACAATAGAAAAACTCTGACTTTATTCCAGAGAGTCAAATCATAAAGTCTGGCCTGAAGAATTTAATGGCTGGCTGAAAAACCAAACTCACTCCTCCCTCCAGTTCCTCTGATGCTGGCAAGAAACACATCTTTCTTTGGTCAGGAGGAATGCAAGTTTGGCAGGCCAGGTGGTGACATGACCTGTATCAAAATGAGAAGTTAGCAAGAGTGGCTACTTCCTCTGTTTATGCAGCAAAATTGGCCCTCACCAAAGATGTCAGTCAAGTGCCAGGCTTTTCTCCCACTCTTCCTTCATGTTTTTTAGCAGTCTTCAAGATCATTTCTTTGTTCTTTCAACATAGCAGGTGATCTGTGTTGGGCAGCCAGTAACACAAATTTATAAACTATCTGAAAAAGCCCAAAGGGCATCAAGCAGACTCTCTGTTTATTTGGGTTATTTTTAAGGGTACAGCCAGGGTATTGGAAACAGGTGGTCAGAACCCCAGCTGATGTAAGGTAGCACTGCTTTACTGTCTTTAGCACAATGGGATTACTTCTGGTAAGGCCCTTGCTGCTGTAATTCAGCTCCTGGAGAAACATCAGCAGAAGACCTGACCTACCTATTACTTCGTGCATGTTAAATAAGAACTACATTATTCCATCCAGTGGAGTCCGGGTAGTGCTGATTTCCTGGGGTGTCATCATAAACAAGAAGATGCTGAAGGGACTCTTAAAAATGCTATCTGAACTGCAGCGGGACAGGATTTGAAACAAAAGAGGTCTGAAAGTGCCAAACTGTGTCTGCAAAATGCAAGCTTGCACTTGTGCACTCAGCTGTTCTGAGGACATGCAAAGGGCAGGCCATGTTTGCGTACATTTTAAATGCATTCCTGGCACATAAATAGTCTTGTTATGAGCTACAACTAGCAAAGGGAAACAAAATTAGAAAACAATTAGAACTACTTTTGATGTCTTTCCCTTCCTTTCAACCCTCCCTCAGTTTCTCAGCCAGGTTCATTGTTCACACTGAGACGGTAAGTATACACACAAGTACAGATGAACAGTATGTATATCCCCTTTGATATATTTACTTATTTATATATGCCTTTGGATCCCATTGCATTTTTCACACATGTAGAATCAACAATGCCTGTATCCTGCTCCAACTCCAGCTCAGGTAGTTGTATCCTGCCTTGCTAATGACCTCCCCAGAGTTTCATTTGGATGTAGGTTTTCTTTCTTAGCTTTCTGTCCTAAACAGTTTCTCTTCTTCTGATGCAAAACTGGTACCTACAACACATCATTTGAGCATTGCCAACATAAGATTAGTCTTTTATGTTTATAGTCTTCTTTTTTAAAACACCTCTCCGTGCCATTATACATTTGAGGGAATTTCTAGGTAAAATGAGTTATTCATAAATATAAGCCTCCAAATTCACATTTGGTTCAAGTGTAAAGTCCCCCATGTTTGCACCTAGCAAAGTTAATCCTGGGAGAAAAAGAGGGAAAATATCTTACATGATTTCTTCATCACATAAGTAGACATCACCTGTTCACCTCAAAACTACACTCTGAAGGTGAGATTAGTGCCTGAGAATCATCTTCAGACACTGTAAAAACACAATGCATTTTAACAAAAAATATTACTTTTACTTGAAGAGGGTCTCATCTATTTTCTCCCTCTCTGTCTTTTCCCCGGATAATCTGAAACTGCTTCTGATTCTCTGACTCAGGCTCAGTCGAACCAAATCTGGTAAGAGAAGGCCTGTTAAATAGACTTTGCACGACTTGCACTTCAGGGTTGCTAAATAAAGGTGCAAGGGTTCGGCTACTCATAGTTATTTCTATGGCTATGGGGTTCCTGACACACTAAGGCCAGTTTACTGCTGTTTGGATGGCCACATTTCCTTCTGTGTCTTAAGGCACAGTGTATGTAACCTCCTTTCATGCCATGCCTTTGACCAATCTCAAGTTTGAATGACTCCACACGACCTACAGAGGGTAAATCTCTTTCTATTTACTTAAACACATGCTGCCTGGTAGAAAGCTCTCCTGTGGCAGAGGGAAACAATTCCGGATTCCATCCTGGAAAGCAGTGGAAAAAAGATGATTCTATTCACCTTTGATTGCTGCTACTAGCTACTGTAATTCTCTACCACAGAGTGAAGATAAATGCAGGCTTGGTGCACAAGTTCCTGAAGGCCACTCTCTTGTTTCTGTCATGCAGGAAGCCAGACAGCATTGGCCTTGCAATCTGTGATGGTGTTCCACAACACATTTTAACCCTCACTCCCCTTTGATGACTTCTCTTCGAAGAAAAGAAAAAAGCAAGACACAAGTGGTGGGTTACGAATGACAGATCACCCAGGCAAGGGTTCTTCATAGAAGAATCAGATAAAAAGATGGAAGTGAGCTGGATAATATTCAGGTCCTCCTTTCTGCCCTGTTGTTTGATGTAAGATAAAGACAAAACTTCAAGCCAAGAAGTTAAGGAGAAAGAAAAGTGTTGTTTTTAATGAACGGGTGGACACTGCTTGTGGAGGCCACCTGCACATCATTTGTAGGTTTTCTGCAACAGTAATGCCTTGACGGCTGTAAACAATGTTCTTGGCTATGTTAACAACAAAGAGCAGAGTGAACTTTGTTAAAAACTGTGTGCTTTAAGGAAACTTTTATCAAATACTTTTTTCTTTTTTTTTCAATAATGTGAGAAGTGAAAAAAATAAAAAAATAAAAATCATCACTTTTTTCCTTCTGCTTTTTTTCAACCAGTTCTCAAAATAGCTTTACAAGACTGGTAGGCAGACCTCAGTATTTATTGTGTATATGGACAGCTCACATGGATTAGGAAGAATATGTTCTGTCTTGTGTCACAGTTTGATACAATTGCTTAACTGCATTTTGGATATTTCACTCTGCATGTATTAATTTGCAGTTGGACTGTGTCAAAATCAGAATGAGAATAATCAGTACTCTGATCTAGTGTGGCTACACTACTCCTGTAAGTTTTTGTAAGATATCGAACCTTGCAAAGCACTGGGACTTTAAAACTCATTCCAAGAATCACATCCATTCCTAAGCACCAAGAACCCACCAAATAACAAAGAAATCCTCCTGAAGTAATGACAAGCTTAGTAACTAACCACAATGGATTGAGACTGAGGAAAGGAAATGTGGACTCTTCCTACACATAGAGACAATTTGACAGATAATTACTCCTGTGAGTCATTCTTGAAGTAGACTTCCTCTGATAAGAAACAAATTGCCATCATTCCTTTTGTTCCTTCCTCAGTCTCATGAAAAAAAATGCTGCAGGATGGGTGGCCTCTATGGTCACCAGTCTGATAATCAAAGAGGCAGAGCCTAGCACTCTTAGGTTTATAGGTACTCAGCTACCATAGTTAAATGTTTTTAAGAGTACGTTTCTAACCACCCTGAAATTACTGGACTTCCTTCAAAGAGGAAGAGGGAAAGAGGCCCACAGGAAACTCATTTGTCCTCCAAAACACTCCCCACCAGTTCTGTTTCCACACCAGAATAACCGATGACTCCAGGATAGGAGAGATTCTGCTCAAGAGACAGATGGCATTTCTCTGCATTTTCGCCGTTCATGCTCTCTGATTCATTATGTGTCCCTAGTGGAAGAGGCGAAATACATGAAACTTGAAAAGTGCTGGGATTAATCCAAACACACACAATCATACTCCACTCTGTCTATAATGGAAAATGTTACTGTACATCTCTGAAACATTGTGTTTGTTGTGAACCTGGTCAAGCTCTCTTTACAGACCATGCAGAGACTCCTACTGGGGATTCACTGGGGTTGCTGGATTCAGACCCATGAGAATCAGACAAAAAAATAATAAAAAAAAATAAAAAAAAATTAACTGTTTACCGTAATTGTTAGTTGGATTGCAATGATTTTATAAATCTTTTTGTTATCACAGTCAATGCACTTTCCTCCAAGAAGAGTCAGGATTACATCTGGCTCATGGTAAGGAGAAAGATTCCAATATCGTCTACTGTTTTAACCAAACACTTTCTAGTTCTCAATCACTAGTCTCTCAGTAGGAGGCAGGCACCCAGTCAGTGAGGATGACCATCATGTTAGGAATGCAAAGCACTTAATAAAAGGAAGACTTGCATCTCTGAAGTGCACAAAGGCACTAACATTTGATTACCTGAAAAGACACTCCAGGGAGAAATTCATGACCACAGAAAATAGTTTCCAAATTAAATATGGTACAATACAAGCATTCAAAACTAGATGCAAACTGTGTAAAATGGATTCTTCCAAAAGAGCATCAAATGGTGAATTTAGCAATAGTGTGAAATTGGTTCTGAATCTCCTTTGCTTCTATTTTGTTTAAAAGATTTACACCCAAGCAAAAGAAGCCAAAGCTACCATCAGTTGGAGCAGGGCTGTCTTTATGTTTGTTTTTCATTGCTGCAAACTATTGATCAAGATACTGTCAAAGAAGTCACAGACAGAAGGGAGAAAGGACACCAGTTGAACTGTTTCCACGTTTCAGTAAAAACACAGGGTTACAGGGAGGAACAAAAATTGCTCAAAGGTCTGTAGTAAACCCTGAACAAAAAAAAAAAAAAAAAAAGGAAATCTTATGGGACTGTACAGTACATTTACTCTACACAGTCACTCAAGGCTGATTTGAGTACTGCATATAGCAAGACATACAACTTTACAGCAAGGCTACTGTCTTGCTAGGTAAGTCCTTCAAATCACTGTCTTGCTGCTCCTGACTCAAGAGCAAGAGGCAGAGATTATGATGAGGGGAGAGAGGTACACAAATAATCACAGACAATATTCAGAGCATCAAACATTCTGACCTTGAACTGAAATCCCACCAGACTCACCAGGAGCCTGTTTTCAGTGGGCTTTGGATCTGCCACTAATCCAGTAAATTTTAGGGTGGGATTGCCTCTCTCCAGATACGCTCTTAACAGATAACTTTTTCTTTTCATCACAAAGGAACAGATGAAAAATAGCTTTCAAACAGTTTTCTTGGAGGTGAAGGCAAAGTTAAATAAAATATTACCATCCCTCACTTTTATTTATTATGAGAGCATATCTTCAGACCCTAATATTAACCTTTGCACAACTGAAATGAGCAAGAAAGAAGGCAGCTTGTCGAGCAGTTGCCAGTATTACCTGATATCACTACTGGTGATCTCTACTGGAAACCCTCAAGGGAGTCAGCCCTCACCAGAGGGTCATTCTCCCTCTTCCTGGAATGAAAGAAGAGAGAGAATCTTAGTTGTTAGAGTCAACTGCCTAACCTTACCTTTACATCCTTTGTCCTAAGGGTGGAATCAGATGAAGAGAACCTAAAACAACTTCTTCAGGCAGAGCTTATGCCTTATTTTATGTGGGGTTGATCTGCTTGATCCTCTTTCTACTCATTCCATTCCACAACCATTCACCCATTATCTTCTTAGAATACGCAATGCTGCT
The DNA here is from genome assembly GCF_013377495.2 of Cygnus atratus. Lineage (NCBI taxonomy): Eukaryota > Metazoa > Chordata > Aves > Anseriformes > Anatidae > Cygnus > Cygnus atratus. The sequence continues at coordinate 51,950,318 of NC_066396.1, forward strand.
ATGTAACTATGGAGTAGGGATATATTCTTCATCTCCTTGCATGGCTCCTCTGGAATCAAGCATAACCTGTCATTTCCAGATGATCCTATTAGAGTCAACTTAATTTAGTGAGGAACCGCAGGTTAGACACATGAAAAAATATGACTAACATGAGGCAGAGAGTGAGCAGGCTCCGTAAACAAAATACAGACAACCACATTCACAAATGCAATCCAATGTGTGCGTATCAGAAAATACCTGCTGTGTCTGCATGTTGCTAATTTTTCTACTGACTAGCCCAGAAGAAAAGATTATGAGGCAAAATGAAAAAGAGATTATAACTTTTCATAAGATTATAACATTTCAGTACTTTAGCAAACACTTTAGAGGTACCTTGCGGTGTTGGTGTAACACTCACACTCCTCCAGCCTGGTCTAACCCCCTATTGAAGCCATCAGAACCCTGCCCATTCATTTATGTGAACAAAATTCAGGCCCGATGTGTGTGCTGTGCATGATCAACACTGTCTCCCAACCTGATGTGTTTATTTGCATACTTAAAAAGAACAATCAGACAGAGGGAAATAGCACCAATGTCACATTCTCAGTCAAGCTCTAAAAGCAGGGTCTTGTGGGCATGAATTTGCATGGAGCGAGGGACAGAGCTGCTTCTGAACCTGTTGAAGGACTTGGTGCCCCATCACTGAGGCTGCTGGTGTGCTACTTGTTCCCACTCCCCTGCCAAACCACACAAGTGTCACACAGGGTGTTTAACCAGCATCACCACTTCCACCATCACCAGTCCCCACAAAGGGTATTTTATACAGATGCTCCTGTTTGGAGGTGGGAGGTG
>NC_066396.1:51956148-51973648 GCF_013377495.2 Cygnus atratus
TGCCAGGCAAGAAGACCAGGATGGAAGAAGATAGAATATAGAAGACGGAAGAAGATAGAATAGATAGAAGACTGGCCTCGGTCATTTAAAATCTCAGTCTTACAAGCTGAGAGCACAAGACAATTTGGGGATCACTACAAGATGATATTTCTCAGTATTTTCCTGTGCTGAAAGAGACAGAAGTCAGAATGGCAGCACTGGAGCAGACTCCAATGTCCTACAATCACAAGCTATTATAAATGATAAGAGAGTTTGTAAATAAAAAAAAAAAAAAAAAAAAGCAGTTCAGAAAAGCTTGCCCTTTTGGTGAACAGGGGGCTGACAAGAAAAAATATGTCTCTGTTTAGTAATGGGAACCATGAGAAAGAAAGGTCACCACAGTCTAGATCACTAGAATCATAGAATCATAGAATCATAGAATCGTAGCATCGTAGAATCGTAGAATCGTAGAATCATGGAATGGTTTGGGTGGGAAGGGACCATAAAGACCATCTAATTCCAACTCCCCGCCATGGGCAGGGACACCTTCCACTAGATCAGGTTGCCCAAATCCCATCCAGTCTGGCCTTGAACACCTCCAGGGATGGGGCATCCACAGCTTCTCTGGGAAACCTGTGCCAGTGCCTCGCCACCCTCTCATTAAGGAAGTTCTTCCTAATGTCTAATCTAAATCTATCTTTTTTAGTTTAAAACCATTACACCTTGTCCTATCACTACACCCCCTGACAATGAGTCCCTCCTCAGCTTTCCCATAGCCCCCCTTTAGGTACTCGAAGGCCGCTGTAAGGTCTGCCCGGAGTCTTCTCGTCTCCAGGCTGAACAACCCCAACTCCCTCAGCCTGTCTTCATAGGAGAGCTGCTCCAGCACTTTGGTCATCCTCATGGCCCTCCTCTGCACTTGTTCTAATATGTCCACGTCCTTCTTGTGCTGGGGGCCCCAGAGCAGAACGCAGTGCTCCAGGTGGGGCCTCACGAGAGCAGAGCAGAGGGGGACGGTCGCCTCCCCAGCCCTGCTGGCCACTCTGCTTTTGGTGCAGCCAGGATACGGTTGGCTTTCTGGGCTGCAAGCGCACAGTGCTGGCTCATTTTGAGCTTCTTGTTGGATGTTGGCATCCCTCCCCTCCAGCGTGTCATCCCTTCCTACACAGCTTGGTGCCATCGGCAAACCTGCTGAGGGTGCACTCAATCCCCCTGCCCATGTCACCACAAAGATGTTAAACAGCGCCGGTCCCAGGAACACCACTCGTTACTGATCTCCACCTGGACATTGAGCTGTTGGCCACAACTCTTTGAAGTGTGACCATCAAGCCAATTCCTTACCCACTGAGTGGTCCATCCATCACATCCACATCTCTCCAATTTAGAGGCAAGGATGTTGTGGGAGACAGTGACAAATGCCTTGCACAAGTCCAGGCAGATGATGTCAGTTGCTATTCCCCTATCCACCAATGCTGTAACCCCATCGTAGAAGGCCACCAGATTTGTCAGGCACAATCTGCCCTTAGTGAAGTGAAGCTGTGCCCTTAGTGAAGTTAGCTGTCCCCAGTCACCTCCTTGTTTTCCATGTGCCTTAGCATAGTTTCCAGGAGGATCTGTTCCATGATCGTGTCAGGCACAGAGGTGAGACTGAATGTCCTGTACTTCCCCAGTTCCTCCTTTTTTCCCTTGCTAAAAATGGGGGTTATGTTTCCCCTCCTCCAGTCAGTGGGAACTTCACCAGACTGCCACAGCTTCTGAGATATGATGGACAGTGGCTTAGCAATATGATGTATACTGGGTTAGCAGATAATAGATAATCCTGCTCAGTAAATCTCATCTTCTTTTCAAATGCTGGTACTAATAGGTGTCCAGCAGCAGTGGTCATATCAGGACACTGAAGATGGTGCAGGAGGAGTAGCACAGCTGGAATCAGCCACTCACTTTTTATGAGGGATGACTCAATGGTGTACATGTCAGCAAGGAGTCTCCTGGAGTTCTCCTGGGCCAACTGCGTCCAGAGCACAAGCACAGAGAAAACATGGTCCATCCAGACTCTTAAACTGTCATTTTAGGGGGAAGTGCAATATTACATCCAGGAACTACAGCCTTTCCTTTCAAACATCCTGTCTGTACTCAATACGAAGCATTTCTGCAGGAATCCTCTTTAAGCCACTCATTATTTTGTAGCCCTCTATCCTGTGTTCCTCTTATCTCCCCCTTTCTCAGACCATCAGTCCTGACCTTTTCATCATGCCAATCCACTGATGGCTTTTCTTAAGTCCCTTTTAAAATGAATGCATCAGACTCCCAGCAGCTGGAATATGTTTGCATTTGAGAAGAACTTTTCAGGCCACCTGAATCAGGCAAGAACGGTGCACACTTCTTGGAGATGAAAAGGATTAGGAAACAGAGGGCCTGATGCTGCTGTGATTCAGTGAGTCTCTTGTGTGCAGAAGAAGGAGGGGGGAGAGATGGTGCTCTCATGGAGAACGAGGACAGGTGTGGTGTATATACCAGGGCTGCCATCTCAGATGCCTGGGGAGAAGAAACAATAAATACTAGATAAAGTGCTTTAAGGGTTAAGAACTTCAAGGGGATAGCCTGCACAGTCTCAAAGAAGAGATAATAAGGAGCCTGTAACACTAGATCCAGCCTCTATGTAAAGATAATCTACTCGATGGGGGCTTAATCCTAGCAAGGGCTCTATAAAGTCTGGGAAAAAAAGGGGGTATAGCATGAACCCTGAATAGTCTAATTGATCCCAAAAGTAGAGTCCCTTTTTATATGTAAATCTTCCACCTCTCTTCAACCTCTTGATCTTTCAGGGTCTAATCAAGGAGTTTCCAAAAAGACATCTGCTGTCAGGAGGAAAAGCCATCCCCTTATTTAAAGCTCTTCTCTCTCACCCAGGGCTTGAAGCTGTGACTCCCCTTGTGCACCTTTAGGTGCAAAAGCTCCTGCTGCTGGTGTGGACATCCTCTGGTGCAGGTGATGGGGTCCCAGTGCTAACAAGAGGAGCTCTGCCCATCACCCCATGGGCCCCAGTGTGCACAGCAGGAAGAGAGGCAAAGCTGAAAGGCAGAAGAGAGCACACAGGATCGCTTCAAGAATTTACTTTTCTGTGCTGAATAAGAGAAAGAGAGCAGTCAGTGGGGCAGAAGTCATTTTAAATGGAGGCCTCATATCTTTACTTTGGCAGCTGGCCATCTCTCTTGCAGGACCAAGAAGAATTACCTTAGATATCAAGCCGACAAGCTTCTCAGGTGCTGGAAAACAGTGTAATGCAGTTTGCTGTCCTCACGGCTTTGGTATTTTGGAGAATGCAAGAGGCAGAAAAGACTGGAGGTGGAGTAGGTGGAGTAGGACAAAACCCTTAGCAGACAGGAACATTCTCTGAGATAATCTCAGTCCAAGAAGTGGCAGCCCACCAAGTTCACACTACCTCCAAGAACTGAGATCATTGGCAGAGAAGCAACAAGGTTGTGGCTGGTGGTGATGATGCCACCTCTCCAACTTGCCCCACTGGGAAGAAACATGGCCACATGGGTCACAGGATGCACAGGCAGCAACACATCACGTGGAGATTTTCAGATACAGCAGCGTCTTGGTGAGGAGGGGGTGGGGAGGAGATTTTTCCCCCATCTAACACAAACACCACAGACACCAGTGGGAATGCTTTAGAGATTCTCAGGTCCCTCCGTGTAAGCTACCTTTTGGAAGGCTGCTGCCCTGGACTTGCTGTTGGCCACAGATCCTTTCTCCTCCTGAGGAAAAAGGAGGTCTGAGACAGCTGTTTGCTGTGGGGTGCCAGGAAGGGCAGCTGAAGCAGCTGAGAAGGGTTCCTCACCACAGGATCACCATTTCAATGACTTCTTCTTGGCTTTTTCTCACTAGTCAGCTGTTTTTGCTTCCTCCTTTATGCTGGAGGAAGAGGTAAGCTTGGGGAAGTGAAAAGCTCCAGAGGTATATCTGAAAGCCAGACTGAGAGCCAGTCCCCTCCTGTGCCCACTGTCTGCATAGCAAAAGAGACAAAAGCAGAGGTAAAGTTAGCACATTCCACACACCACAGTCTGATCTAAAGCTCATCAAAGATCTCTGACATTAATTAGACTTCTGCCTTGCTTCTTCTAACAGCTTAGATGGCAAAGAGAAGGAAAACTGTCTAGCAAGAAATTGACTTGACCCATTCTGTGAAAACAGAAGAAGGGAACAGCAAAAGCAGATGTGATTGACCAAATGGCCTCTGCTTGTTCTGCAGAGGTTTCACAACATATCTCTATTACTTGTATTCTAGATATATGTGCTTTTCTTACAAATTGCATTATTACTGTATATTTTCTTGTCTGAAAAATTTCCTTCAGTCAGACGAAAATAAAATCAATGCTCTAGCTGATGCTTGGAATGATGTGGCCCCAACACAAAAACACACACATCTGTTGTCAGAACTTTTCTGCCTTTCTTTTTCTTTCTTTTAATACAAGTCTGGAATCCACTGAGTGTTCTTCAAGTCTAAGCTCCAAACATTTCAAACAGCACAAAAGGTATGACAAGATGAAAGAAAATGTCCACAAATAGACAGCTAGACAACTAGTTAGCAGCTGTCTGCTTTTCTTCATTTTTTTTTCCTGCAGGGGAAAAAAAAAAAAAAAAAGGCACTTTATTTTTCATTCTTGAAGGAGCTGACTGCAGATTCTTTTGTGCTGGCAAGAATCCAACCCTGTTTAGCACTGGAAGAGAGGGAGGAGGTGAACTCCTTATGATGCCATGTGTAACCTTGAACCTGGGAGTGAATTGTCTAACACAGTATGTGTATAGTTGCAACAGTTTAAATAGCATTGCTCATTTTCCATCTTTTGTATTGTACAGATTGCTGTATAATGAGGTTTTGGTGTTCTATCAAGTCAGGACTTTTATGAAGAAAAAGGAGCCAAAAAGAGCAGGTTTTGATTAAAAATGTGCATGGACTTCCGGGACCTGGTTTAAAAATTTCAGATGTTGAACAAGCATGGAGGCTGCAGTTGAAGTTATTTATCTTCTCCCCAGACAAATGTGACTGGGGGGAGGGGTAGTTAATGCTTAAATCCTCTATTTTAATTACTACTGCTTCTTGCAAGTGTTTTTTTTCCTGTCATTTATGGTCTCCTTTCTCCCTCTAAACAGAAGACCAGCAGACAACATGGACTCCTGTCTCACTTGCAGATGAAATTTGGAAACCTGAGCATCCAACACAAATATGAAACACAAGCTGCAGTTGGATTCTTCTCCAAATCTTCACTGTTCACACACGGAATTCACTCACTCCCTTCGTAAGGCTTAGTGTGAGGCTGAAAAATCTTTCCCTCCTCACCTCCTTCTGGGTCTCTTTGTGTGTACATGAATGAGTGTGTGTGTGTGTGTATGTGTGTATGTGCATGTACAGGAGTCAGCATGCCAGGCAGCATTCCACAGTAGATGGTAATTCCTCCTTCCTCCTTCTATTTGCACATTTAGCATGAGTTGCATTCTTCCAGTACCTGCTGAAAGGGTGAAGAGATCCTATCCAAGGCTGGGCTACAGAAGACGGATGGGAAGAACCTCCTTTGTCTGGACTGATCATACACAACTTGACAGGACAGAGTTTCCATCCTGTTGAAATAAACTTGTATAATAACTCTTAACTCTGAAGCTCTTCCCATTGATAGCTTCCAAGCAATGTTGGTACTTTTTCCACTCCCACCCATTATATTACTTGTGGTTTTAGATCATCAGCTTTTCAAAATGGAGCCATTATTAATGTGTTACTGGAGCACCTATTACGAGTTTAGTAGAAGAAGACACTAACTTCAATTAGCATTTAGACCAGCTTTCATACAAACAGGTAAAGAGGTCAGGTTAGCTCCAGATTGGGTGGCTGACACATATATTCCAGGTTCAGCCTTCTCCGAACGGTATTTGGGGCATCACTAGCTAGAGAGTCCATACTATTCGGCAACTCACTTGGATTGTGGGACATATTTTTCCAAGCATGGATAAGCCTAAATCCTAAACTAGGGCTGCAGGCAGTAGTATGGGTTTACACTTCCTCCATCCCAGTTGTCATCTAGCACTGAGGTTACTTGTAATTTAAACAATAGCTTTTCTTGCCTGGCTACATATCTTCTGTTTAACTGTTTTACCTCCTTGAGCCAAAAAGCTGTTGGGATTTTACTCAAGTGGCCATTTACAAGCTTCATCTCTTTTAACAATTGGTGACATATGTCTCTGGAGAAAAAGTAATGATCAGATTCTGGTTACAGCTATTACTCTCAAGACTGAACCATGGAAAAACTCAAAAGGCCAGCTCTTAAAGAGTGGTAAACTACTGCAATTAAGTTAAAAGGCACTGTATGGCTATGCCTTGGCACCTCACCCTTTCTTGGAAATACCAACACCAAAAGCTTTTGGAATCAGTGAGGATTTCCTAGTACAGAAAAGGCACCATTAAGCACAAGCCCCATCTGATCTTGTCAATGTACCTCTGCAAATATCCACCTGCTCTGAAAGCTCCTGAGGCTTCTGCTCTCAGCCAAAACCCTCAGGGGACACAAAAAAAAGGCATACAAACTGAAGCAAAAGATCTGTTTTTCAATTGCTTAATGCAGTGCATGAACTAGGGGTCATAAAGACAAGGAGGTCTTATTTCCAAGGGAGATCATGAGTGCAAGGGAAAGTCTGTTACAGAAGTAGGGCTCACAAGCACAAAAGTGGCTACAGGTGGGATCATCAGCAAAAAAACTGGCTCAGTCCCTTGGCTTTTTACCCATGTAAGAGGTAAAAATTTTACCCATGTAAGAGGTGCCCTGGTGGGACATCACTCCAGCATCTCTCTAACCCTGTCTAAGCATGAGTGACTGGATTAGCTGTGGAGGACTGGGGAGCCAGACCATGAGCTAGCAGAAGGTTAAAAGGACTGCACAAATAAAAAGTCTCTTTCAACACAGCGAATGTCACAGTTCAAGGCCAAAAGCTTCCCTCTGTCGTTCTGGAACTAATTTTAAACATGAACCAGAGGCCTAACATGGAGAGGTTACTTTCAATAACCCCTCCTGAGTGTACTTTGTTTAACTGGATGTTTAACTGGATGATACGAGAATGAATTCATAAATAAATGAGGGAAGAAGTCCATTGCTTTCTTTTTTTCTCAACAAGGAAGGAACAAAGGGAAAGAGACTGAACAGATACTAAAGGGGAAGAAAAGAAACAGATGGGCAATAAGCAAAAGAGAAAGAAAGCATGTGAACATGCAAACAATAAAAAGCACATTCCCCCAAATCAGTGGCTTGCCATAAGGAGGACTTCTCCCCTGCACATTGTCTCCACCATTAGCAGCAGATGATTCAGGACCCAGCACCGGGGGAGCTCGGTGTGTAAGTGCAAGCCTTGGGAAGTCGATCTCCCCACTGCAATTCAGCCAGACTGCAGCCAGACCTCCATAGGGAGGACTGAGACCAATGTAATTCACTCAGTATAACAGGACCTTCCTTTGTGCAATCTTTAAACTCCCAGAGCAGAGCAAAATCTCAGCAACTTCAGGCCACCAAAACATTTGCTTTATAGTAGTGCCCTTTTCAATTCTGTCATCATTGACACATGGTAAACAAGAGATTCAAAATCTCAGGCCTGGATCTGCAACAGATGTTTGCTATCTATTTCCTGTGTAGACACATAGCTCACACTGATATCAAGAAGTGAGGAGCACAAATACCTCTGTGGAGCAAAACCTTGGAGTTCAAGACAAATATGTGGGAAGGAAAAAGGCACAGAGAAAGCTGCTTCACAGCCTCCAGGCAGCTCTAAATTAGATGAGGGCACTGGTCCAACACTGAGCCAGCCCTTTGGAGATGCTTCAGCAGCCCACATCTGTGCTAAGGAGCCTCACTGAGGATGTCCACAAAGAGCTCTTAAGCAAAGACCCAGTGCTCAAGCAAAACACACGTTGCTACACAGCGTCAGGAGACAAGATCTGAAATTTTCCCACTTTTTTTTCTGACTGGGCTTTTCATAGAGGCATTGCAAAGAGGCCTGTTAGGCATAGAAGGCTCAGTGCTTTGTGTAGGCATGGGGAAAGAAGGAAACAATATTTTAAAAGTCATGCCTTCATATTGAAACTGAAGTTAAATTATAGAAAGTATTTCTCCTGACTGGAGCCAGAAGAGCTCAGGAGATCCCTTCCCTACAAATTCTGGATGCCAAAGGATTCCTTAGACAGATTTAGGCGGGGTTGTTAAATAGACAGTTAAATGTACAGCTGAGCTTTGTTGATAAACTACGGGGTCTGAAGTATGTGCTACTTGTTTGGCAAATTACTGAAGATAAATGATGTCTTATATGTTCAAAACAAATATAGGTACTTTCAGTAGCAGTGATATGTAAGTAACAAATTAAATTCAAAGAGGAAAAACATGTTCATTTTAATCGCCCATATTCTGTGAGTTTTTCTTCCTATTTGTACAGTAATGCAGAATAACAGGCAATTGCCATAGCCCCCAGCTGATAGTTAAACTGCCCAGGATCCCAGGATTATAAACTCCCCATTTTCTCTGACCTCTTTCACAGATGCATCTTTATACACAGTGACAACTGCATCAGTGCCATTACCTTTCGATGGAATAGCCTGCAAAGTGAAAGCATCGGTAGCCAAGAGCAACATAATCAGCTGTTCACATTACTTATAGAATATATGGTTTTTGTCTGTAGAAAAATTATAGAGGTGGACAGGGCTGACTAATGAAAGTGCAGAGGAAACATGTGTACAAGGCATTTGCCTCAGGTTGAGGAAGTATAGCATTATCTGAATCATACTGCACTCAGAAATCTTCCCTCTCTGCTATTTGGTGTCCTTCAAGAAATGAATCCCACCCACAAGGCATTAAATGGACTTTTGCAAGGGGCTTCATTAACTGAGGTTTCAAGACACCTAAAATACTTAGGTGCAGGCCCAGATAAGTGAAGGGATTAAATTATACTTTACTTTACTAAGCTATCTTTTACCCAAGTATGTTCCCAAGTAAACTATCTTTTACCCAAGCCATCTTTTTACCCAGGTATAAATTGCAATGGGTGCAAACTGCAAGCTGTACTGCTTTGGAAAGAAGGAAAAAAAAAATGGAGGTAATCATGACAAATTATACTTTTTCCAAGTTATCATCATCTTGCTCTGTCTCTGTCAAATTGTTCCTCAAACACAGCAGTCTGCAAAACCACCTGATTCCTCTTCTTATTTCTTTTTTTTTTTTCCTCCCTTTGTACTATTTATACCCCTTGGATAAAATGTGCACTTTTGCATATCTCAGCCATTTCAAGGGCTGAGATGATGAACTGCACCGTTTAGTCCTTTCCATCACAGTGTCACCACTGGTCATGTCCCTGATTATCTTTAAGGACAATGCATTTAATAATCGCTTCAATCCAAATCTGTCTATAATTATGATCGAGGATGATATGCTAAGTTATATATGTGAAAGAATGGTTCATTTTTCAAGCCTACATGTTGTTTTCCAAATTCTTTGTAGCTGCAACATAACCTTGGTCTGCAACTTCACCAAAGAGTGAATGTGACTTTTCACTAAACAGATTTCAGCTCTCTTTAAAAGGAAAATGAGAGAGAGACAGAGAGGGAGAGGGAAAGGGAGAGGGAGAAGGAGAGGGAGAGGGAGGAGGGAGGGGAGGGAGGGAAGAGGAAGGAAAGAAGGAAAGAAGGAAAGAAGGAAAGAAAGAAAAGAAAGAGAGAGAGAGAGAAAGAGAGAAAGAGAGAGAGAAAGAAAGAGAGAGAGAGAGACAAAGAAAGAAGGAAGGAGAGAAAAAAGAGAGAGAAAGAGAGAGAGAGAAAGGAAAGAAAGAAAGAAAGAAAGAAAGAAAGAAAGAAAGAGAAAGAAAGAAAGAAAGAAAGAAAGAAAGAAAGAAAGAAAGAAAAAGAAAAAAAGAAAGAAAGAGAAAGAAGAAGATGGAAGGAAGGAAGGAAGGAAGGAAGGAAGGAAGGAAGGAAGGAAGGAAGGAAAACAAAAAAAAAGAAAGAAAGAGCAAGAAAATAAAAAAGAAAGAAAAGAACAAGCCATCCCCCCCCCCCCAACACACACTCAAGCTGTATTTCATTTTTACCATTTAGGGCCTGTTGTCTTTCTCTGGGGTAATACGAATCCTGTTCCCTGTAAAGCACACTCAATATCTGATGTGGAATTGTGGGTGGTGAAAGAAAAGGATATATTTTTTCCGAAAAGGAAAGTCCTGCTTCTGTAAGTTAATTCCATGCTCAGGACTCCTTCGATGCTTTAGGAAGGAAGGTAGAGCTCTGTTATTGTCTGCTTGGACCTTTAAAATTTCTCTTCTCCTTGCCTCTGCTGGGAGCAATTTCACTGCAATTACTGAAACGAAGCCCCTGAATTCCACTCTAGCTATTCACATGACCCTCAGTGCTTTGGGCTTGATTTTCATCCAGTTTTCTCCACAACAGGAATGGTCGTGAGGAAATTTTCCTCAGTCAGTGGCTTCAGGTTTCTATTAAAAACTTTTGCTACTTACAACGCTTCTCAAAACCTTTAAAAAACAAACCTTACATTGGTATTATTCAATCAAACAGTATTAAAAGCACAGATTATGCTTTAGAAACCACTTACAAAGAAGGTTTTTACAGATCAGTGAGGACACTAGTGAGGAGGGGCCCCTGATATGAATGGAAACGTTTGTTTCAATTCTCATTTATCTCAAGGCCCGGGTGCTTTCTGGACAGTGAAACATTCTTCTCCTCCATGTGCTTGGAAAAGTGAGGATCGAGTTGCGAGAGAGTGCCCTTGAATGCTCAAGTAAGGAATTTGCTAAGTGGCCTTCTCAGCCAACACAACTACCATGCAACCATGGCTTCTTAATTCCCTGTGCCTTTGGCAGCAGGATTACCCATCCTTTCTTATCGCAAGGCATCACAGGCAGCAAAGCCCCAGCAGCTATACCCCGCCACAAAACTGGGGCGGCTTCTTACATCGAAATGTTTGCAATTTCTCCACAGCCTGATGTTTTAACCAAGCCTTGGTAAACATACAAACCTCAGTTTTGTAAAGGTCCTCAGGATCTTATTTTTTTTCGTGGGTTGCTCTGGGGTCTCTGTCAGTGTGTGTGTGTGCATGTGTGTGTGTGTGTGCATGCATGCGCGTGCAGGGCTGCACCAGCCAGCCTGGATTCCACATGCCCATGCCATATAAGTGGTAATTAGAGAATAACAAGCTGCTGGCGTCGCTAAGTAATAATGGTATGAAATCCACCCATATTTAAGGAAAACATGAGAAAACATGGGAGTGTTGATTTTCTCAAATAGAAGTGTTAAATGGGTTAAACCTACTTTTGCCTAAGCAATGTGTTCAGTGGAAAAGTGGGGTTCGTTTGGGTCCCTACTAAAATCAAGCTCAGAGTGAAACTCTTTAACAGAAGTGGAACACAGTCCTTGCTGCAACAGTGGTACAGCTACATCAGAAACAAAAGTTGCTGCCTTGGTCTCAAAACTAACTTTCATTGATGGCAGTAGAAGTTTGGCCAGAGTAGAGCACAGAGTTTGTCCCTTAACTTGCAGAGCTAACTTCAAGCTTTCCTTCTTCCTGCCATCCAAAGCTTCTCAGGATTAGTCAGGATTGATATTGATGTATGAACATCTTAAAAGGACTATACATAGCTCCCAGGCTGAAGACTAAACATTGCTGCATAAAACAGAATTTGGCAGTGATTCTATAGGATGAACCTAATCAGAGCAGACAGATTACAATACATGGTAAAGGCACGGCGTCAAAAAGAAAAAAGGACTTGCTCTGCAGCATTGCATAATATATTCTGGAGAAGCTAGAAAACCTTTCAGAGCAGCTGGGACAGAGGGAAATGAACCATTTGTTCCCCTGTGAAATAAACAAAAGAAGGAAATGCTCCAATCTGACTCCAAACTAGGAAAGGAATGGTGGTGAGAGAAGTGACCAGAGACTGAACCAAAAGAAGTGGGAGCTTTTCACATTGTCCAGTTCCTAACAGTAGCTGTATCTGAAGTGCAAGGAGGATCACTGTATGATCCTGAGAGCAGGCACATATCACCTCATCCTCTAGTCAGTCCTGCTCAGCTGCAGACCTCTGCAAGGGAATGCAGCCTTTGGCAGACATCACTGGATGCCTGCAGTAGAGCACCAGACAATAGTGCTGCTCTATTTTTGAGTCCTGGTATGCTGCCTGATAAAGGGGAAATCAAAGCAACTCCATATTGCTCCAAATCATCTGCACTGCATGGTACATGACCAAGAAAGGTTCTCCTTCCAGACACTTGTGATGAGTTTCCAAGAGGAAGGTCATTTTCAGTAAAGAAATCTACGCTACCAAATTCAGGCAAAGAGTGGAAAGACCTTAGATTCAGAAGAAGGATAGAGCTTGGTTTGGTATTCACTCGATGCAGACAGTCATTCCTTCCTTGCTTTATATTTATTTATTTGGTCACTAAACTTCACTTGTTGGATTTTGTTTTTAGATGACAACCAACTCAAGAAGTAGCACACACACAAAACTCACTCCTGCTATCTGCTTTATGACAGTGTAAGTTCTCCACATCATCACTCTCCTTTTAAGGCTTTAAGTTAGGAATCGTCCTGATGTTTTGATTCACATAGGAAAACTGTTAACTTGAATTTGAGATTACGAGTTGAAGCCAAGCACCCATTTTGCCCAGACTTGCTTGCCTTTATAATGGACCTCTCAAGATTTCCCATTTAAAGTCAGACAGAGATGCCAGCACTCTTTCCTCTTCCAAGCAGAACCCAAACAAGGTTCTTGTTTAAGTAATATGGCCATGACTCAGTCTGCAATTGTGACCACAGTGCGTTTCTGTGAACACCTTATTAAATGCTTGGGAGATTAATTGCTCGGTGTTTTAAACATCCATATATATCACATGCACATCTAGTGAATTAACACAAATGGACAATGTTCACAACTTACCCATGTATTCTGATTCACATTTCTTCAGTATACCTCTCAGTCTAGACAAAAAAACTTCACTTCCTAAGACAAGCAGCTGAATTACAGATCCCCAGAGGGACGCATCTGGAGCACTTGTGAGTGCAATCAGATCATGTAATACCACTTGCAAATAGACAGAACTCTAGCTAAGCTTCTCTCTGCACAGTTTTCCTTGCTGGAAGGCTGCTTCAGAGCCTCCTTCTTCTGGTCGTTAAGGATCTTCATTGAATTTCCAGAAGAAAAAAAAAAAGCGTCTCTACAAAAATCTTGTAATCATTTCTTCTTATCAAAGGCTCTGTTCTCTACTAAAAAATTTCTCCCTCAACTCTTCAAACCCATCCTAGTATATTTTATTGTATTTATATAGTATAATATATTTATAACCCAACACTTATGTTCCCTCTTATTTACCATCCTGTTAAACTGAGCAGAGCTAGCATCTAAAGTTTCTGTTCTACAGACAAACTGCATCTCCAGAGCTGTACACAGCTTCCTATAGATGTTTTCTCTCCATTACCTGGCTCTACAACGATGAATTGCTGAAATATATCTCCTTATGAACCCTAAAGCACACCTGAAGACACTCTTTAGTCTTTGGCTTTCCTGTAGCAGTTTACTGAATCGGGGATTGCATTTTACAGGTCCCTGTGAAAAAAAAAAAAAAAAAAAAAAAAAAAACAAGGGAGAAGGTAAACACATTTCAGTGGCTGGGAAAATCAGACCCCTCTTGACCTTTCTTCTTCAGGCTGAGCATAAGGACCATTCTGCTTGCCTAAATTCCCATATTTTCCCTCCTTTCACAAGGAAATAGTGGAGTTCAGGCAGCTGAGAGAGGCATTTGAAGGAGGAACAATCAGAAGGTTTCATGTTGCAGCAGCTTCCTGAGTGAGAGAAGACAGGCATGGGAAATAACAACTGCTCCAATGTCAGGGCTGAGGAGATTTCTATTTCCAATTTAAATGTAATTTTAAGAGCTCTTTGTAGCAGTAAGAGTTCACTGCAAGAACCTGGAGGCTTAGTACACAAACCATGCAGTCCACAGGGAGGTTCCCATCAATTTCAGGGTGGTGTGCCTTATGAACATACACTCTAATGCTGCAAATGGGAGTGAGGGAGCACGTTAGCAATGCTGGTGTTCTGCAATATTTATAGGGTCTTTCTTCCTACACCATTCAGTTCTTTCACTTGGCTGTTTGGGCATTTCCAAGAGCTGCTCATCTGCAGTTTGTTATTCTTGGTATCCTTCAGGGAGAGCAAGAGAGAAATCGTCAAGCAGATCTTAGAAATAAGGGAAGAAGGAGAAATCTGTATCATTGGTTTAACAGTGTTAGGTTGATTCGCAATAAAGAAATGGCTGAGCACTAAAATAACAGATTATCCACATATGCAATACACTACTATTTGACACATCGTAATTCCTGTAGCCCTCTGAAGGTAAATATGTGTTCATCAAATTTCCCTACACAATGTTTACAAATCCTCTGTGGTGTTTTTCACAGTGATTAATTGGGTTGAATAATCAGATGGACTAAAAAGGAGAGGGTTTTTATTCTGGAAGGACAATTCATTGGTCGAAAAGAAGGAGAAGATTAAACACTGTGCAGGCTTTTCAACTTCAAATATCAACAAAGTTCTTCTAAATAAATTCAGCAGTAGAAAAGAAAGACAGGCAGTTCTGAGAAAATGCTCACTCTGAAGCGCTGGAAAGGAATCCAGTCTGGAGAGTGAAGAACTCTCCAAACCTAGAGATGGTAAAAATTGTGACTCAAGCCCTGTCCCATTTTTGTCCATATACAGTAGCATTCACTCAATTTCCATAAAATATCAAGTAACTGAAGCAACATTCACAGCACATACCTCCAAACTACTTAAAGCACAGCAGGATTTCTGAGCTCTAAATCCAGTAGATATGAACTCTAAAAGTAGATGTGGCATTCCTCCACTGTATCAATGCTCTGGGTAGTCCAGGACTGCAACCAGCAAACGTTCAGAAAATATGTACAAATAGGAAATGCCATATCTGTTTTGACTCTTGGCATTAGAGCCACAAAATCCAGATATGTGGAAGCAATGCATGAGGTTGTGTTTCAGTGTCTTTGCAGCTGTATGTAAACCCACGTTTTCTCAAAAGAGCCACCCAAGGGGATAACTCACTTTTTCTTCAAACATTTTTTCTGTGTTTTTATTACTAAAGGGGAAGTGCTGCAGGACTTATTTAGGGAGTGATAGTGGATGACAGATTAAATATGAGCTCACAGTGAGAGACTGTAGCACAAAGAGGCAAATACCATACTGGGATGTGGAGCAGAATTACTTGCAGGACTACAGAGGTAATAATTCCTCTGCACACAGCCCTGGTGAGGCCCCTCTTGGAAAACTGTGATCAGTTTTGGGCAACTCAATATAAAGAGGATGGCAATAAAATAGAGTGAATACAAAGAACAGCGTTAAAGATAAGTATGTTGGAAGGTATGATGTATGAGTAAAAAGTAAGGGAACCTAACTCACTATACATAGTTGAAAGATGGTGAGAAAGAAAGGGCAAGTGGAGTAAGGACATGACAATGCCACAGTCCTCCTAACGGGGTGGGAAACTTGGCTGCGTTTGATGATATATTTCAGAGATAATGAGCAAAAAATGGTGGTCTTCATGGAAAATTTCAAAGGAGATTTTAAGTATTCCCCTGCTTTTCCTCATCATATAGATATATTTCAGTTCTAGAAGGAAAGTAATTCAGTAGAGGGGGAATAAAAATAAAAAGGAACATTTTGGGAGGAAAAATGGGATTTCCTTTGGGAAAAAAAAACACACACACACACACACACAACAACAACAACAACAACAACAAAAACCAGAATACACACACATGTATGTTCTCACACACTTATAGACATTATCTCCAAGAAATTTTATTAATTAGCCATTATATGCAAGCTCTAATCAAAGGTTCATGTTCACACTTCCATCTATTCTTAAAAAATTACATTTTCCTAGAGAACTTTACTGTGCTCTGTCCCACTGTTCATGCAATCACACCTCCTCAGAAGAAAGGTGTCCATCATCATAAAGTGGCAGCACCGTGCTTGCACTGACTTCCTTCTGGATGAGCTGGATGATCTCCATCTGGACTGGTGGTCAGAGAAGAGCAGCTGGCATTGCTCCAAAATAAGAAGAGCTCTTAGATTTCAAATTGCTGAAGCCTAGACTTGCTTGGGTATCTCCAAACACTCAGACAAATGTGATTAATAACAAGGTGGCTGAGCCAGGCTGGGGGTGGCGGTAGCAGCTGGAGCCAAAATAAGAGGAAGACTGTCAAAATCAGCAATGTATAGTTCAGACAAAACTAGTCTGAAGCTGAAGGAAAGGGAGGGGGGAATAAGAGGGAGGGGGTAGGCAACAAAAATGCTATTTTGCATTGTTAATTCCTACTCATAGCTTAGCATCAGCTCAGTTGCACACCTGTAATTAATACATTAAAATATCTTCTGCAGATAGTCAATTTTATGGTGTTGTTTGCACTGTCCTTCCACCAGCCTGCCTGTTTCCTGGCAATTTTCTTCAACTTCTTCTGACTTTTCTTCAACTTTCTAATAACATACCTGGGGAAAAAAGAAAAAAAAAGGAAAAAAAAAAAGAAATAAAAAGAAAAAAGAAAAAGAAAAAAGAAAAAGAAAAAAGAAAAAAGAAAGAAAGAGAAAGAAAAAAAAGAAAAAAAAAAGAAAAAAGAAAAAAGAAAGGAAAGAGAAAGGAAAGAGAAAGGAAAGAGAAAGAAAAAAGAGAGAAAGAGAGAAAGAGAGAAAGAGAAAGAAAGAAAGAAAGAAAGAAAGAAAGAAAAGAAAGAGAAAGAAAGAGAAAGAAAAGAAAAAGAAAGAAAGAGAAAGAGAAAGAGAAAGAGAAAGAGAAAGAGAAAGAGAAAGAGAAAGAAAGAGAAAGAAAGAAAGAAAGAAAGAGAAAAAGAGAAAGAGAAAGAGAAGAAAGAAAGAAAGAAAGAAAGAGAGAAAGAGAGAGAGAAAAATAGAAAGAGAAAGAAAAAGAAAGAAAAAAAAGGGAGAAAAGAAAGAGAGAAACGAAAGAAAGAAAGAAAGAAAGAAAGAAAGAAAGAAAGAGAAAGAAAGAAAGAAAGAAAGAAAGAAAGAAAGAAAGAGAAAGAAAGAAAGAAAGAGAGAGAAAGAGAGAGAAAGAGAAAGAAAGAAAAGAAGAAAGAAAGAAAGAAAGAAAGAAAGAAAGAAAGAGAGAGAAAGAAAGAAAGAAAGAAAGAAAAAGAAAGAAAGAAAGAAACGAGAAGAAGCCACCAGAACCCAATGAACTGTTTAACCAATTTCTTCCTTTCTCTCTCGCTCCTTTACTTTTTCCAGGACAACTAGCAGAGCTGGAGCCTCTCGCTTTAACTCAATATCTTCCTTCTTCCAACTATTCTGCATTTGACTGGCAGAATATCCTGCTTATAAGTCTTGCACAAAAATTGGTGCTTGCTTTTCAAACCTTTCAACTCCAAAAAAGAGTCAGCCTTTCAATTTATTAGACTTC
>NC_066396.1:52626148-52648648 GCF_013377495.2 Cygnus atratus
TCCTGTGGGAATAAGATTTCTTCAAAAATAGGGGTGTAGAATTGCTGCTGTCATTTTACACATAAGGAGAGAGAGTCACACGAAGCAAATGCCTACACTAGTAAAGGCAAACAGCTCTCTGTATCCAGGCTAAATCCCCATGGAAGAGTAGCATAGAGATACCCACAGTCAGAGATTGTGGGCAAATTGGCTCAGATGCAACCTAAGTACATAAACCTGCTCAGGGTAAAGGTCTAAAGTCAAAGAACTTAACTGCAGCAGGATCACATTCTGCTTATTTTTAATGCATGCTCAGAAAGTGTTGAATAAATCATAAATGTGACACTCTACAAGAAATTTAATGAAAAATTTCAGGAGTGTCTTATAATAACAAACTATGATGTATCTGTCAGATATGCATATACACACAGCCACAGACACACACACACATATATATATATCAACATGGGAGGATATATCAACTACTATCCTCCCAGGTTTTTATATATGCCAACAATTTATGGAAGAAAATGGCTTGAAGAGGTTAAGACAGTCAGTGGACAAAAGATGCAGACATCCTCATGATCCAAATGACCTTTCTAAGTGTTTGTGGAAAGAGCATTTAGATACCATTTCAAGGCAAGTAAAACAGTAATCAATATGAAACCACAACAGTCTGTCTGCATGCTAGCTGCTTTGTTAAACATAAAGGCCTCAAAAGGTCACTGCAGACCTGATGTCTCTTATGTGTTATGGCTTGAGAGAGTTAAGTTGTGATAAGTAATCTGTGTGTTAAGGCAAGATGTTAGGGTAGTGCAGATCTTGCCCCATCTAGTCTGGTTTTTCTGATGCAATTTACAGAAACAGTCCACCTCAGAAAGCGGACTATGAGGTGAACAATGGAAAAAGGGTTCAGAAGCAGGGTAACCAACCAGCTCAATGCTTTAGAAGACTTGGCTTCTGTTTCCTTAGACTGTCTCTGTGACCCAGAGCAAATCACTTGAAGGTCTGTGCCCTCACATTTTCAGCTGTGAGATGTGATTTTTAATACTCATTCCATCATGCTGCTTCGTGGGAAGAGGCTTTCCTATGTGTCTCTCAGAAAAACAAAGTTGAGGTCTTGTAAATTAAAAACAGGACCAAAAAAATAAAAAAACCCACACCAAAAAACAAACCCAGCCAAAAAATAACCACCCACAAAACAACAACAACCAACCAACCAACCAAAAAAGAGCAAACAACCAGAAATCTTTTTTTTTTTTTTTTCCTGAAAAGTGCATCCTAAATAATAACATTGAGCAGGCTCCTACAGTTATTCTAGCTTCAATGGGAAAAAATTTGTTTTTTATCACCCAAAAAATAGGATTGTCTTATCTGCTCCTCCATAGAATGCTGTTAACCCTGTATAACATGTTTGGAACCTGGTGTCATGGTACTGGTCAGCACAGATCTAGCACATACATTAACTACCACACCATAATTAGATCCCTGGGAAGGAGATTTGGGTGTTTACTACCTCTATGGAAGAGTAATGAATAATGCAAAGAACACAACAAAGTTGCAGAAAATCAGGTATCCCTACTTTATCTACCTTTTTTTTTTTTTTAAGCAGTACTACATCCCTAACAACTACGTAGCAACATGCATCTGATACTGGTTTAACCACTCATGTGTCACCAGCTCTACAGGCCAAGACAGTAGGCCAAGATAATCTAAAATTAAAGCCAGGTCTGTAAAAGACTATATGAAAAAAGCCCAAAAGCTCCTTCTCACATGTGTTCCTAATGCTGAATATATCATACTGTCCCTGTACGCATCAAATAAATCACTCTGATAATAAAAACATTCTCAGTAAACACCATATCAGGATGTCACTAAGAAACTCTTTGCTACTGCAACACTGTCCTGATAGTGTTAAGAAAATATCTGTTTAATTATGAGAAATAAACAATATCAATGAGGCCAGAAAATACTGTTGCTTGATCAATAAGATAAATGTGGAAAAATACATATTTATCATTTCTCTCTATTTCAAGGAATAGTATGATTTCTTTCATGCAACTGCTCAGTTTATTCCTAAACAACTTCTAAAAACTATTTGTTAAATTTAAATCTTTGATCTTTTAAATACAGCCTTTGCATAGCCAGCAGTATTTTCTTCAACTGAACTTGTGTGTCTATTTTGTCCTTCAATTTTGGTAATCGATACAGTTCTTATACTTTTTTGACATTAAAAAATGGCTCTGCTAGAGCTTCAGAAGTCTTAATCAGGAGTGGGAAACTCAATTACATTTCTGGAAAGAAGTCAGAACCTGTTGTTAAAAATGTGACTGCAACAGACGCAAGGAACTTTTCCGAAGACAACAGTGCTGCATAAGGCAGGCTCACTAGATACCTTGATATGGGCATCTCTTGCCACAGAAGTAAGACAATGTCTGATTCTGCAGAGCAAGCAGGGCATGCCACTCTCTTCATCCATGCAACAAACAGAATCAGTTACAGAAAAAAAAAAAAAAGAAAAAAAAAGGCAGAAGATCACAAATCAATCTGCAAATCAAGACACTTGTGAGCACATATTAACTAGCTCCAACTTTTCCCAGAACTTCAGAGAGTATGATTCTTTTTCACAGCCTGTCAAATATCAATGTTAAGCTGGTGGTTGTTTTGTCCAAGTTAGAAAAATCTAATCAGTATGTCTCAGTTGCTTCCCAAGTGACTGTTTAAATTGTTTCCAATGTGTCACATGCATCTGATTTAGACTCCTCCATGCCCTTTTGTCTCCAGAAGTGGAAAGGCCAGTTAAGAGGGCATTTTTAAAAATCCCAGGGGAGCCTGGGTGAAGTTTACATTGTGATTCCCAAGAACAGGAAGACTTGGCCATCATGAGGGGCTTGTTTTGCCTCCACTGAGTCCTCATCCATGTTGGCAAACACTTTGAACTCACAGACCTGTCCTCCTTATTACTGGTCACATGAAACTTCCATAGGGTGCCTGGTCTTGGAGATCTGTGCTTAAAAAACAATGAAAAGTCACGGCCTGCAGAATATCCTTTTCTCTGCCACATTTATCCTGCAGAGGAATGGACCACAGCTCACTTCTTCACCTGCTGCCATGGTCTCTCCTTGCAAACAGTTGGCTGTGTGCTCCGCTGTAGGGTGAGGGATGAGAAAGCAAGGAGTGCTGCCCTTGGCAAGCTGTGCCTGCTGCCCACACTTTGGCTGGAAGCAGACGTGCTCTGGCAGTCTTTGGGGATCATGGTTGAGCAAAACGCCAAGCTCACAGAGGAGGAAGGGAGAAAGGGAGGGATGGATTAGAAACAAACATCCAGAGGCTGCACTGGATTATGGAAGTTTGAGAAAGGAAAGAGATCCACAGCACTTTTATAGGGGCTTTAGCTAGCTCCCCTCAACATGTCATCAGTATATAGGATCCTCTGTGTGTGTGCAAATTTGAGGTCCCTTTCTCCAGATCCCTTCTGGTACACAGGATCTCGGGACTGAAGGGAATCAGACCTACCACCAACCTCATTTGAAATTAAGAGCTGTTGTTATAAAGTTCCTGATGTTGTGTTAAAGAACCTTGCCCATGTACTACTATGTGATTTTCTACGGTAAGTCCAGAATACAACATAAAGGCTGTCCCTGTCTCCAGAGGACATCCAATTAGACTGCTAGACACAAGTAGACAGACAGACGGGGATAGAAGACCACACACAAGGAGACAGCAGTGACTAGCATGACAGACACTGTTGTGGTATCCCTGCAGCTTAGCTTGGGAGGCATTTCAGCAGAAGGGACAGCTTTGGAGAGCTGAGAAGAACAATGTGGCAGTTATATATATGTTAATTATTGCAGAGGGGATAAATGTTCTCATCATTAGACCCAGTTTTAATAATCCTTATTAACCCTGCTTCACTGAGTTCTGCAAGACTCTGAGAGGCTGCTAGGGTTTTCAAAGGTACTCCATGAGTTGAACATTGGGCAAAAGCAGACTCTGAAGGGTCTTTAAAAGGCTCACAACTCATACTTAAGAGATGGAAGCCTGAAGGGAAAGCTAAATAGAAGAGTAGACATCTTGGTGACAGTAACATGTATGTCTTTTCAGGAATTCTGGAGAAGAAACTCTCTTCTTCAGGTCTCTGTGGTGTCTATGATCAGGTTTCCCATAGCACTTGCTGAAAGATGGCATCACAGCAGAAACTCCTCAGTTGTTTTCAGTTTCAGCAGCAAAGCAGGACAATGTAAGACAGTCATTATAAAAGGCATCTCCTCTACCTCCTGCCTTCTACCCAAGGAGGGACATCTCTAGGTGAGAAAAACAGGCACCAAGAGGTTACAGAGGAGAAACACTCTGACGTTGAACTAGGACAGTCCATCTGTCCATGGCTACATTTAACTCATGGGGTGAGTCTCTGTTCCAGTTTCCTCATATCATGCCCCAAACCCTCATGAGCAATTTGTCTCCAGGTGCACTATTTTATTAGGATACTGAGACAGGTTTGTATTAGGCATTTCCCTTAGTTTCTTATTTTATAGACTGTATTTCTAGGGACTGGACCTCCCAGCTCTGTTTCATTCTCTGATTCAAATCATCTTTATACTTTGATTGCAAAAGGCACTTCCAGTAAGGTATTTGAAGAATGTCTTTTAACCTGGGAAATTAATTTATTTTGCTAATTCACATTTATGCAGTGTTCAATTCCAAGGCACACAGAAATGAGAGAGATGATCCTTTTAATTATGCAGATACCAAGGACTTTCTTCAGTGTTTAGGTTTGACAGTCCTGGCTTCCAAAGGAACCTAAGGGAATTGGTTGCTCCAGCTCCCACCTTCTTACAATATGACAAATTATCCTAGAGTGTAAGAAACACCGTGCAATTGCAGACTTCAGATAATCTGATGCAATGTAGAGACTGTTCAGATACAATGAAACACAATCAAAATTTTAATTTCTTAACATCTTTTTGTCTGTTTTCTAGGACTACACACCAGCCCAACTTGTTGCTTAAAAAGAGGAGTTATACCTGCTCTTAGATCTAGTAGCTTTCCTCAATCCCAATTTACAAACTCTCTATCATCTCTCAGTGTGCTTTATTTCAAAGCCTAGTAATCAAATTGTTGCAATCTCAAACATATCTTCTCAAGTTATCAGTTTCAAAATGTGCTGTGGATTTAAGCCACTCATTTGCAAGGTGTCAGAGACAAGTCAAACCTGAGAACAGACTAAAGTACCATAACGTTGCCAGTCCTGTCACTGTCCCCTGTAATATTGCTGTAACTACTCTGCTTGGCCATGACATTTTCTCTTTCTTCCCTGCAAAAAAACATTAACTGGGTTGGTTGTTGGCTAGCAGAGGGTCATTCTTGGAAATGATGTCTCTTGCACAGTGTAAAACAGCTCTGTTGTGCTTTGATTTTAATGAAATTGAATTCAATGCTAGTCAGAATTCTCTGTTTTTCTTTGTTATTTTTAAATGTATCTCTCTGGACTTTGAACTAGTACTTGTGATTAATTACATTTTGTCACATTAGGTCACTCTCTCTCCCTCTCTCCTTTTTTATTCTGCAAGGAAAAGCATTAAAATAAAAAATCAAGGAGTTTGACAAATGCAGTTTTGATTGTCCATCTTTCATGTGATACAGTTGGATAGTAAAGGAAGTCATTCTTTGGTAACTGTGACACTGACGGCTTTTAAATCCCTCACCTGCTTTAGTAGTACCTTCTTAGTTCTTTATGTACAGACCTGCCTGGATTTCAGCTGCTCCACTGTTCGAAAAGGCAAACACTCGATTTGCAGACAGGTCCTGTGTGGCTTAGTTTAGGAGATAGGAAAACCTCGGCTGTACGTAAGGGTGTAGATTGACAAGAAATAGTCTATTTGGTGAAAATGGGCATGATTGCCTGGCAGGCAAAGAAGACTTACACTATCTGATGAGTGCGAAAGACAGTATTACGTTAATTTATTATCAGCAATATGATAAGGCTAGAGAGTGTAAAAATGTTCCCCGTCATTGTGCAAAGAAAAATTAATGCTGTGAATTTCCTGTAGGTATTTCAGAGAAAGAAGTTTGGTGCACACTACCTCCTCTATACCTAGCGCTTCCAGGGAAAACACTGTGATTCAGATCACTGACATTGGATGTCTAAGGCAGATCACAGGCATACCACACTTGGTAAGAGATAATGTCTATTTCCAAGGTGCTCCAACCTGCAAGGCAGAAAAAGGCTTAGGAAACAAAACCAAAACCAACCAACCAAACAAAAACCAAAACACAGACAGCAACCCAGATTCGAAGTCATTTGGGCCAGGCTGAACAAGAGATGGTGAGAAGGTAAGAGATAAAGAGTTGATACCCATCGGACGACTAAGGGTTTTATTAAAGCATCACAGCAAACATTTACTAAGTGATATCTGAGTCCTGACCACATGCAGTGTACCCTCTATTACCTCTCAGCTGTCCTGGTCAGATTCCACTGTTAACTTACATTATAGCTTTTTGCAGACAAATCCAGATGTATCCTGTTACTGTCTGTGCTTGTTGATTCTTCTCAAGAATAACAATTGTATTTGAATGGGTTGTCCAGACCCAGCGTAAAGAAGGCCTCCACCAAAGAAAAACTACACTAATTTTAGAGACATGCACAGACAGTTTAGAAATGTTTTGTTTCAAAGTGAGGATGACGTCAGCTCCAAGTCCAATGTTGTATGAGGGACCAACATTTGTGTGACTTCTGAAGTCAAATTTTTGGTTATTATCAGTAGTTTATAGCATTTTCTGGGGAAGCAAGGGATGCTGATTCTGGAGGTCTTACTGTTTGCCCTGTGTATATGTCAAAAGTAGACATTTTCTGGTGTTTCCTACCAACAATGAAGTTTTTGCTGCAACAAATCAGAGTGTGGAGTTCAAGGCAAGAGGAAATGTATGATTGTGAGATATGAATTCTAGTGTAAACAGACACTGTGAGTTCATTCAGCAGTTCCTGTATCACATCTGTGTCTTATAATGAAATGAGAAAATCACTATTAGAAACACAATGTGCTTTCATGCCACAGCATTGACTATATGCTATATCATTCCTGTTCCAGTGCCTATCTTCTTCCCTTTAAGAAGTTGCAACTTGGATGTGATATTTTTTGCAGTTTAGAGTGACTGGAGCAGGTCAGATGCAACAGAATGGGGAGCTCTCACATACCAGAAAACCTGGAAGTGCCAACACACGTTGATTGAAACAATTCTTCACTTTCCCTTTCATCATCTAAATAATCTGAGCAATTTCCAGTGCTGCTCTTGTATGGAGAAAATTGGTATGAGTGGGTAGCGGATTTTCTTTTCTTCCAGTCAACACAGCCCATTCTCAGTAGATAAAAATCTAACTAGAAAATGAAGGTCATCATCTGTTTTAAAGCTCAAAAATTCACAGTGCACAGAAATTCTTGTTGCCTTCAGAGTAAGACTGACCCTATTCAAAGCAACCCAATTTCTTGCACTTAAGGTGCACTCCAGGTATTAGTCAATAGAGGAGTCTATTTGGAGCCTCCATTTCAAATAAACAGGGAATAGTGTCTTCACATAGACAGAAGCCAGATTTTTTTTTATCAGTGAACACCTTAGAGCCATCATCTAATACCAAGATTTAAAGTGACAACCAGTAAGAATAATGATGACATTATTCTCTGCTTGTAGGTGCAATTACTGTCTCTAATTCATGGTGTTCTAGTTACAGGTGAGGCAGCTTTTCCATTACAAGCTTCTTCTCTGTGTCTGTATCAGTCAAGGCTGACATTTCTCATAGTAGCTGTCAGTCCAGTTATTGAGAGAATTTTCTGATTAATGATTTTTTTGCTTGTTCCAAGGTGTTTCTAATGTTACAGTCATGGTTTTCCAGAAGGAAGAGTGGGGACAGTTAAGGCTTCAGATAGTGAGTTGTACTGATGTTCAGCTGCACAAGGATAGTTTTTTTTGCCACATGACCAGAATTTTTGATAAAGAGGCAAAACTATAGTGGCTTTTCTGATTTGCAGCCATGCTCACATATTTCTATGAAAACAAGCCTGGCTGAAATACAAAAATGGTTTTGCACTTTTCTGTTAATACTTGTGCCACAGTAGTTTCCAGCACCTCCAGCTGGTAACAGAGGTCTCTGTTTCTTTGTATCTACATAATGCAGAGATGTTGAGGTTGTGGAGCAATGCAGAAATACCTGAACAGATGAGGATGCTCTAGGCTGAACTAGAGATGACTGAGGCAAATAGGAGAGAGGTCTGTCCTGAGGGGAATGGAGAAGGTAAATAAGGAAGTCACTGTTTCATATAGCAAAAGAAATGGGGGATTCCAAATGACACAAAAAGGTAGTGTGTTCAAAACAAAGGACAGGACAAGGCTGTTAACATAATATGAACTGAGCTGTGGGCTTCCTAGCACCAAAATGTTATGGGGCTGACTTTTCATGGATTCAAACATAGACAGAACAAATTCACAGAAAAAAAAATATCTGGAGGGTGGCTAATATGGAGAAAATTGCTTGTGGCTTATGAAGTTTCCAGAGCCATAAAACCGTTAATGTCTATGACAATATTCTGTGACACTGTGGGTCTGTCTTGACCTTACATGCATTCTCAGGTATCTGTTTCTGGGTGTTGCTGAGATTTAAGACTAAATGTGCCTTTGGTGTGATTCAGTATGACTGTTATTATGTGGCTTATATTACAATTTTTGGATTGTTTTCTTCGAGAAAGGGACACGACCACTGGGTAGAAAATCTGCATTTCCTTTAACTGTATGGAAATTGTTGCTCTCAACATTTGTCTGGCAGTATTGAGAGCATGTTGGCTTCTGGTAACAGAATTACAGAACACCTAAAGGAATTGTGACAATTAAAGATACAGAAAAACTTATTATGTCTGCCCTTGTGTACACAAGTGCAGACCAGGAAAACTCAATTGAATGGAGTGAGAAGCATTTGAAATGGTGAGGGCAATTTCAGGACAAGTTTATTTATTTATTTATTTTAATTATAATAATGTTAAAAAATCTCTTGGTGAATCTCAACTTCCCCTGAACTGCTGAGCTAGTCTTCAGGCTGGTTCAGGGAAAGCCCTATGGACTCAGTAAGTTACTGATATCTATATTGTGCTGGCAGACACTTTCACTGATTTTGAGAAGGGAGTTCTGTGTCACCAGCAATTCAGATTAGCCAAGTCATACTTAAAGGATGTGACTGAAGCCGTCTGCTGGCAGGGTCTGGAAATATTTTAAGGTGCATGAAAGCCTGGTATTCTTCACTAGCTCTGAAGAGCTAGTTCAGCCCCAAGCACAGGAGGCCGAGGGGAGGCCTCATGGCGGCCTGCAGCTCCCTCACGAGGGGAGCGGAGGGGCAGGCGCTGAGCTCTGCTCTCTGGGGACAGCGACAGGACCCGAGGGAACGGCATGGAGCTGGGACAGGGGAGGGTCAGGCTGGGTGTGAGGGAAAGGTTCTGCACCCAGAGGGTGGTCAGGCACTGGGACAGGCTCCCCCAGGGCAGTGGCCATAGCACTGAGCCTGCTGGAATTCAAGAAACATTTGGACAATGCTCTCAGACATGCAGTCTGATATTTTGTTTTGGTGGTCCTTTGGGAAACCAGGAGTTGGACTAGATGGTCATTGTGGGTCCCCTCCAACTCAGTGGTTCTACGGAGAGTCCAGATCATGTATATTAAATAAAATGGTTACACTGTGAAGCCTGGGAAATCATCTCCACAAAAACTGCAGAGCCCACATGGTTTATACCCATGTGATAAAACATAACCTTGTGTAGGCCTTATACAGAACGAGTGTATCTGCAATGAAGAGTGAAGGAAGATATGTAGATGCATTGGCAGGTATTGTCTACATCATTCCAGAAGCTAATGCTTTTTGCCGTTTCTAATGTTTTCTGTGTGTATTTCTTCTAATAAGAAACATACTGTAACCTTGTGTTGGTAGATGGACTGGGAGCTGTCATCTCTGAGAAGTAAATGATTTGTAGAGGGTTTCTCTGGGATTTCATGACAGATAAAGCTTTCTGGGAGGACTGAAATGTACTGATATTCCAGGAGAAGTTAGGCTGAGATTTAAGGGGAAGAGGTCGATGACAGACACCAATATGTATGATCACTTTCTCCTGCACCCAAAAACTGGATGTGACTCCAAGCAAAAGCTGAGAGAATGTAAGTGAAATCTAGGAGAGAGAACACATACTTGTTTCAAAGAAGGATTTTTTTTTAAATACAGAGAATTGCTCATCAGTATTCAACTTTAGAGGTTCAGTCCATTAATCTCTCCCTATCCAACAAAGCACTTCATGAGCTCTTCACTGGGAACATATACAGGCCCCACTGCCAACAACATCTGCTCAGATGCTCTTCTGAATAAGGAAACTTGTAATCATGTATTCAAATTTTTGCATAAGAGTTTGGGAGAATCAGCTTGCATAGTCATGTTAACATGACACAGGAAAGAGTCACAGTGTGCAATTAGCCAAGGGACAAAGGAAGATTTCCAGCAAAATTTATTTCCCTAAGGTAGGCAAATAGCAGCTGCCTTATCCTGGAAGTCTCTGTCAGACATTAGTGCAGAATGATTGTCTACTTACATATACATATTTTTCAGGAGGCCTAGGAGTTTGTTTTCCAAATTATGCTAACTCCTGAAATCTCTTCCACTAAGCTTTCTCTTTTAACAGCTCTTCCTTGCTGCAATTTTTGCTTCTTTGCTGTGATTAAGCATTTATCTTTAAAGTCCCCAGATACTGGCATCCAGATGCCAGCCACATGCTGAAGCCACAAACAAGAATCACAGTCAGAGTGAATGCAAAGCTCTCATTTGTGTTATTCAGTTTCGTCTTGTAACATCATTTATCTGTCAAGGACTCAAGTTGAAAATATTTTGCTCTGTTATGTTTTTATGCTTATTAGAGGGATGGGAACGGGAAGGAAAAGGGAAGTGGTTTTCTGAAGAACTTAGCTTACATTTAGAAAGCCCAGGGGCACTGTCTGATTTTCAAGGTTGTGTATCAACAAAGTGTTTTCTTTCCTAGGTATTGGTCTCCACAGATGAACTGTGGTTTTCTGGTTACCTTGAACTTTTGTATGCTTAAATTGATTCTCGAAGGGAAGGTCCCACAGTCTCCCCACTTTAGCAATTAAGTTCTCTCTCTGCTTGTACTGGCATGAAAGCCTGCTCAACTGAACAGTCAGCCAGTTTGAAGAACTGATCAGCTGAAAAAAAATCCTTAAAAAATGCTTAAAAACTGTCAGAGTTAAGCTGTTGTAAAATTGTATGTATTATTCAGCTAGCACAAGGAAAGCATAACTGAATTGCTACAGGCTGCAGTGAGAGATAGGGATACCTCTCATGGTGATGATAAGGATTTCCAAGTTGCTGTGTAACAATATTTTGAACAGTGGATACTGTGAAGAAGCAGAGAAAATTTTATTTAACGTTTTTTTTTAAACAGTCTGTTTTTTAACAGTTATAAAATAAGAGATTTACT
This sequence comes from Cygnus atratus, assembly GCF_013377495.2. Lineage (NCBI taxonomy): Eukaryota > Metazoa > Chordata > Aves > Anseriformes > Anatidae > Cygnus > Cygnus atratus. The sequence continues at coordinate 52,637,641 of NC_066396.1, forward strand.
CTAGCCAATATATTTACAACTTGCTTTTTCATGCAAAAGAGCAATGAAATCCCCAAACATGCTATGATTCTTTCCAAGGGTCAAACCTTCTCTTGAGAGGTCAGGCACATTTTGAAAAATGTTTCTGACAGGTTTGGTTTTCTCAAAACTGGAGTCTCCTGGGGGAAAAGTAGAATTCTGTGGAACAACTGGGAAACTCCAAAGTGAGACAACAACTTACCCAATGTCTGCCAGAGTTCTGACCAGGAAAATTTAGAATACTGCACATCTCAGGAAAACGTTGGAAAGAGGTCTTTTCTCAAGTGGTTTTCTGTGTCTTACCCTTGGCAATATGGCCGCTCTTGCATATTTTTCTTTGCACTCCTAAGCCAGCCATGATGTATTACCTTTTAGCACCTCGGGAGTGAGTTGATCGCAGATTACATAGAGCAACACTGACTACATCCAAATGTGAACATTTTAGGGTGGGTATATCTCAAGGTTGTGCTGCAGTAGCTGCTCTCTAGAGACACAGGTAAATTGTGTGCAATGGAGGTAAGAATCCATTACTGTAAAGACTTGAAAAGGCACAGGAGAGGGCTTTTTGGAGTAGTTTAGTTCTTAGATGGCAATGTTCCAGCAGAAGGGAAAGCCTGTAATCTGAGTGGGTGGAAGCAGCAGGTACAATCTGTATATGTTTGCAAAATGCCGGGTATGCATGAACAGTGTGGAGAAGTGGAGAAGGAAACTCGGACAAAGATGCATACTGGCGTTAGCTTAATTCTTGTTCCCAGACTAGCTCTGATTTCACAATGTGTAGTATTCCAGGCCTGTAAGCCAGGATCATTGTAAAGAACATATGGGACAGGCTCATAAGGGCTCGGAAGGGAGGTGAGCATGGCTGGAGTAAGGCCAGGCGGTCTCATGTGGATTCGCTAGGACTGATTAACTACACTCGTGGTGGGAATCTGGTATCTGGCCAGCGCTTGGTATCAAAGCTTTTTTACAGAACATGAAATATTGCCCACTTTGGCAGGCCATCAGCTGAGCTACTCCAGATGCTATTTCCCTGCCCATTCTTTTGGCACATGCAAAATTTTTTTTTTTTTTTTTGTATAGAAGGAACCCTTGCCAGGCCTGATCTTAGCTATGGGTCTTCTCTCTTTTGTAGAGATTACAAGTACCAGTTGAGCTCATACATTTTATCCCCACAGTGGCAGAGAGCACCTATGTCTTCATCCTGCATTTGCAGGAGGACTCTTCTGTCTCTGATGGTACCTTTTCTTAATGCTTTTTGGAAAATAGTCCACTGGTGAATTAAAAGTGCTCTGCCTCTTCATCTTGCCCCCAACAGACCTGTACTTGTCAAGAGGGCCTGCATCATTAATGGGGATGTTTAGCAGTTTGCTGTTGGGCTGTTAAATTGTAACTACAACATTGGGACCTTCATATTATTGAAGGGAATTGGCATAACTGCCCTGGAGATTTACTGTCTTGCTCCTGTTACTCCTGGGGTGAAGCATTCATGCACTTAACACTGAAACTGGGCAAAACTCTGTTATTGTTCCCATAGTTATTTCCATGGGACTAGTCTGTTTCCTTGGCAATACACATGCTACAGAGACTAGGAAGCTGGCATCGTGTCATTCCTTCATACTTTCAGGGCTCAGGTAGAAACAAAAGACCAAGTTGCATTCTTGAACCTATTTTTCTGGCTCCAGACAGCTTCTGGCACAGATAAGGAGGAGAGTAAGAGGTGGGTGGGAGGGAGCATTCTGCTGTCCAGTCCAATGCATGAGACTCAAAGAGTAGGAAAGAGAATACTGAGAAGAACCGTTGAACTTTGACACTGCAATCCTTCCTTTCATTTTTCTTCTTCTCTTTCTTTCTTTTTCTTTCTTTCTTTCTTTCTCTTTTTCTTTCCTTCCTTCCTTCCTTCCTTCCTTCCTTCCTTCCTTCCGTCCTTCCTTCTTTCTTTCTTTTTCTTTCTTTTTCTTTCTTTCTTTCTTTCTTTCTTTCTTTCTTTCCTTCCTTCCTTCCTTCCTTCCTTCCTTCCTTCCTTCCTTCCTTCCTTCCTTCCTTCTTTCTTTTTCTTTTTTTCTTTGTCTTTCTTTCTCTCTTTCTCTCTTTCTTTCCTCTCTTTCTCTCTTTCTCTTTCTTTCTCTCTCTCTCTCTCTTTCTCTCTCTCTTTCTCTCTTTCTCTCTTTCATTTTCTTTTCCTTCCTTCCTTCCTTCCTTCCTTCCTTCCTTCCTTCCTTCCTTCCTTCCTTCCTTCCTTCCTTCCTTCCCTGGAAAATGAAATGAAATGGTATTACCCTCCAAGTTTTATATCTCTTTTGGTATACATCACAAAGATGGTTCCTTTAGCTCTGTTAACAGAGTGATGGGTTTTACAAACAGATGAAGAGGTGGAATTCTTTGTGTTATTGTTGTCCACCAATAGACACATTACTGTCCTGCAAAAAGAAGTGTAGTGCCCAGCACTGTCCACAGGGAGGGGAACAAATCCTAGCTCCTAGCATGGACATGTATTTTTGCAGAGAGATGGCTCATCCACACTAGAAGAGAGAAAAAAAATGATTCTGTTTTTCAAAGAAACAAAATGTCTGGATCAAAATTGAAGAATACATTTACATTTTGCCTAGAAGCATTTTTAAACTCAGTCTGAACATGAAAAAAGAGGAAGACATGTCCTACAAAGAGTATTTAGTTTTTTTTTTTTTTAGTAGTAGTTTTTAATAGTATTTATTTATTTATTTATTTATTTATTTTCATGGTAGACAAACATAGTGCAGACACACTAACTCACAACTGCCTGAGTTCTCCAATGCCAAACATCAGAGCTACGTGAGCATGGGACCATGCTGAAACTGATATAGCTAGACTTCTGACTTAGGTACCTCTGTACTGTGCTCCATTCATGGTTTAGAGATCCTTAGCACTGGCTTAGCCCTGCTTTAGGGAATTAGAACAGGCACACAAAGGAGAGCTGCCCCTATAATCATGTCACTGGAATCAATCAGTCCACCTCAATGGCAATGAACCTGTATACTCATTCTCAAATATTACCTAGAGTCTCTTTACAGCAGATTTTTGTAAAGAGAGGTGTGATCACCTCCTGGTCAATCCTTGATTATCCAAAACCTGATCACCTTTTTAGATTATTTTAAGTCCAGACTTCACAGAATCAAAGAATCACACAATCACAGAATGTCTGAGGTTGGAAGGGACCTCTGCCAGACATCTCGTGTAACCCTCCTGCTCAAGCAGGGACGCCTAGAGCAGGTTTGCACAGGACCATGTCCAGGGAGCTTTTGAAGATCTACAAGGAGGAAGAATCCACCACTCTTTGGGCAACATATGCCAGTGCTCTATCATCTATACAGTACAGAAGGGCTTCCTGATGTTCAGATGGAACCTCCCGTGCTCCAGTTTGTGCCCATTGCTTCTTGTCCTGGCACTGGACAACACTGAAAAGAGCCTGCCTCTGCCTTCTTTCCACCTCCCTTCAGGTGTTTATAGCCACTGATAAGATCATCCGATTCTCTTCTCCAAGATGAATCGGCTCAGCTTTCTCAGCCTCTCCTTGTATGACAGATGCTGCTGTCCTTTGACTATTTTTGTGGCTCTATGTTGGACTCTCTCCAGTACGTCTTGGTATCTCTTTTAATGAGGGGCCAGGAAATGGACACAATATTCCAGGTGTGGCTCACCTGTGCTGAGTAGCGGGGAAGGATCACCTCTCTTGACCTACTAACGTTACTTTGCCTAGTGCAGCCAAGAATAGTTAGGCTTCTTAGTAACAAAGGCACATTGCTAACTCATGTTCAGCTTGGTGTCTACCAGGGCTCTGTCCTGGTTTCAGTTAGGACAGAGTTAATTTTCCTCCTAGTAGCTGGTAGGGTGCTATATTTTGGATTAGGATGAGAAGAGCACTGATAACATGCTGATGTTTTAATTGTTGCAGAGCAATGCTTACACCAAGCCAAGGACCTTTCAGCTTCTCGCTCTGTCCTGCCAGTGGGCAGGCTAGGGGTGCAGCAAGAGCTGGGAGGGGGCAGACCCAGGACAGCTGACCCAAACTGGCCAAAGAGGTATTCCATACCATCTGACGTCATGCTAAGCAATATATAGGGGTGGCTAGCCAGGGTGGGGAGGCTGGCTGCTTGGGGATAGGCTGGGCATCGGTCAACGGGTGGTGAGCAATTGCATTGTGCACCACTTTTTTCGTACATATTATTATTAATAGTACTATTATTATTATTATTATTATTATTGTTATTATTATTTTCCTGTCTTAATAAACTGTCTTTATCTCAACTCACAGGCTTCACTTTCCCGTTTCTCTCCCCCATCCCAGAGAGGGAGGGGGGAGGGTGAGCGAACGGCTGTGTGGTGTTTAGCTGCCGGCCGGGTTAAACCACAACACCTCTGAGGACATTTTCTGCAGAGCTGCTTTCCAGCTGGGTGGTCCCCAGCATATCCTGTGCCTGGGGTTCCTCCCCAGCTGTAGGACTTTGCAATTGTCTTTGTTGAACTTCATGTGATTCTAGTCTGTACATCTCTCTAACCTATCAAGGTTCCTCTGTATGGCAGCATGAACCACAAGTGATTCAGTCACTCTCCCCCAGTTTTGTGTCATTTGCAAAATTACTAAGGATGCACTCTACCCCATCATCCAGATCACCAATGAAGATGTTAAACAGGACTGGACCCAGCCTTGACCCCTGGGGTCCTCCACTCATTATTGGCCTCCAACCAGACTTTGCACCACTGACTACTGCCCTCTGGGCTCGGCCTTTCAGCCAGTTCTCAATCCACCTCACTGTCTGCTCATCCAAAGCTCATACTTCAACAGCTACTTTATGTGGATCTTGTGGGGATGGTATCAAAGGCCTTGCTGAAGTCCAGGAAGACAATATTCGTTGCACACACCACCATCTCTCAGGCTGGTTATTCCATTATAGAACCTTATCAGATTGATCAGGCATGACTTCCCCTTGGTGAATCCATGCTGACTGCTCTTGATGATTTTCTTCTTCATGTGCCTGGAAATGAATTCCATGAGTAGCTGTTCCATCACCTTCCCAGAGATCAAGGTGAGGTTGACTGGTTTGTAGTTCCCCAGGTCCTCCTTCTAGTTCTTCTTGAAGATAGGAGTGACATTTGCTTTCCTCCAGTCTTCGGGCACTTCCCACACTTGCCATGAATGAGCAAAAATTATAGAGAGTGGCCCCAGAATCACATCTGTCAGCTTCCTCAGCACTCGTGGGTGCATGCCATGAAGGCCCATGGACTTCTGAACGTCCAGATTGTTCAAGTATTCCGTGATCTGATCCTCTTCCACTGACGGCACATCTTCCTTGCTCCAGCCTTTCAGCCTGGCCTCTGGAAACTGGGATTCCTGAAGGCCAGTCCTGCCGGTAAAGACTGAGGCAAAGGTGGTGTTCAGGACCTCAGCCTTCTCACTGTCCCAGGTAACCAAATCTCTTGCTTCATTCAGCAGAGGGGCGCACATTTTCTCTAATCTTTTTTTTTATGATTGAGGTACTATTAGATGCCTTCTTGTTGCCCTTGACATCCTTGGGCAGATTCAGATCTGTTTGGGCTTTAGGTTTCCTAATTACATCCCTGGATGCTCTGTCAATATTTCTGTACTTCTTCCAGGTTATCTGTCCTCATTTTCACTCTCTGTAAGCTTCCTCTTGTGTTTTGAGTTTGACCTTGTTCATCCATGCAGGCCCCCTGGCATTTTTATCTGACTTCCTCTTTGCAGGTATACATTGCTCCTCAGCTTGGAGGAGGTAATCCTTGAATATTAGTCAGCTTTCTTGTGCCCTTCTTTCCCACCAGGGTCTCGTCTCACATCTCATCTACGAAGCAGACCCTTGAAGAGGCCAAAGTTTGCCCTCCTGAACTCCAGGTTTATGAGCTTGCTGTGTGCTCTTCTCACTGCTCTAGAGGATCTTGAACTCCACCTGAATTGCTTATGTCATGCTGTGTTGTTGCTCCAAACAGGTATCGGGGTGGATGAAGTCCCTCATGAGGACCAGTGCTTGTTCAAGTGAGACTGCTTCTATCTGCCTGCACAGGGAGCCTCTCTCTCTCTTTCAAAATAGCAACTTCCACACTTACTATGAATGCCTATGGCTCAAGGTAATTAGTAATGCAGTTGGAGGAGGCATTCTGATGAGAAATGACTCTCCTATATCTTATCCTTGTTGCCACAGAAGTGAGTGAGAAATACCCTGCATGTTTTGTAGGTTGTGTGCTCTTGCTGTCTTCCTTGGCCTTATGTACTTATAGCGTCCTCAGCTTGTGCTTTGTGCCAGCCTTCTCTTGCTTCTACTCAGACATGCATTGATGGCTGTTGATTTAGTATGAAAACACATGCTTAGCATATGAAAAAATTTCCTTCTAGCTCAGGGCCCGATACGACAGGTCCAGCTCCATGCCTTGGTGGCTTTGGCAGGTTTTGGGATGTGGCTTTTGATTTATGCTCAGTGCAGGTAAGCTAAGGTAGCTGCTTCTCAAAGTGGAAGTTCAGTCTTACTCTGAGACCTGTCAGAGACAGCTGGAGCACACAAGAACATTCAGTCTCACCTGTGCAGCAGTTAAAACTGTCTGAAACCAAGCAAAGGCACTGCAAATCAACTCTAGTCAAGGAAGTGCAGTAGGCTGATTGCACCTGGGGAATCATGTGAAGTTGGTGGTGTTTCTCCCTTTACTACTTAATGCCATGTGAGCTGTATTTTTTTCTTAACCTTTGGCTGAAAAGATCATTTATCATGTGTAAGGCATGGCTTTGTGCAGAAGGGAGTCTGATTTCTTTACTTGCTGGGTGTAACACAGTTGTGGGAGATAGTGGTTATAGTTCATAAGAAAGCACTGAAATCCCTTTGGTTTTATGAGTCAGTACTAAGCTAATGAAATGAAGTCTGTTTTGCTGATGCTGCATGTTTCTCTTCAAATCCCTGGATGTTCTTGTGCCGCAGACATCAAATTACAGCTTTGCAGCTAGTCTCCTTACTCTACAATATGCCAGACTCTTTCTAAGAGATGATTTCATCCTTTTTCTTTTTTCTTTTCTTTTCTTTTCTTTTCTTTTCTTTTCTTTTCTTTTCTTTTCTTTTCTTTTCTTTTCTCTTCTTTTCTTTTCTCTTCTTTTCTTTTCTCTTCTTTTCTCTTCTTTTCTCTTCTTTTCTCTTCTTTTCTTTTTCTCTTCTCTTCTCTTCTCTTCTCTTCTCTTCTCTTCCTTCTCTTCTCTTCTCTCTCTTCTTCTCTTCTCTTCTCTTCTCTTCTCTCTTCTCTCTCTCTTCTCTTCTCTTCTCTTCTCTTCTCTTCTCTTCTCTCTTCTCTTCTCTTCTCTCTCTCCTTGCCTTGCCTTGCCTTGCCTTGCCTGCCTTGCCTTGCCTTGCCTTGCCTTGCCTTTTTTCTCTTCTCTTCTCTTCTCTTCTCTTCTCTTCTCTTCTCTTCTCTTCTCTTCTCTTCTCTTCTCTTCTCTTCTCTTTCTCTTCTCTTCCTCCTTCTCTTCTCTTCTCTTCTTTCTCTTCTCTTCTCTTCTCTTCTCTTCTCTCTCTCTCTTTCTCTCTTCATCTTCCTCTTCTCTTCTCTTCTCTTCTCTTCTATTCTCTTCTCTTCTCTTCCTTTCTTTCTCTTTTCTTTTCTTTTTTTACAGACATACTGTTGAGTGCCAGTAAAAGACCAAATGTGGCATCTCCAAAGTTTTCTGACATTCTTTGATATTGGCTAAGAAGTTTCAATGCTGTTAGTACCAAGATAAACAGTATTTCTATTTTAATTATGAAGTGAGGTTGTAAAGTGAATCTGCTGACCAAAATCTAGACCACTGAAAGCAATTGGCTCTAGTTATCTCTAGTGTGGCAATCACTCTATATCGGAGATGTGGAATGAATGGCCTTCCTTGCACTGCCATCTTGCCATCTTACTTGAGATAAATGAGTTGAGAGAGCTTAGATACGGGATTTTAGATGTTTAAAGTTAGGTTAAAGTGACTCCAGCCACAGTGCTCAGGATGTTGGCCAATCTGACTTCGATCTAGTATAGAGAAAGGATGGTTCATCCCATGCATCCCAGTTGATGTTAACTGGCTGATATGTTAATCATAGAATCACAGAGTACATGATATTGGGTTGGAAGGGACCTTGTAACTCATCTACTTTCTCCTCCACCCTTTCTCCCTCCCCTGCTGTGAACAGGGACATCAAAGACAGTGAAGGAATCCAGTTTAGAGCACAGTAAACCATAATTACACCACCTTTGAAGCTGTACCTCGTTCTTACAGTAGCACCACAAAACTCCATGAGATTGGACTATTTCAAGAATGATAAAGACAGATTGTAGCTAAAGAAAAAATGGTGGGGCTGGGGGTGTGTGCAGAGGCCTGAACTCTTGCTCATTAGAAGCATTAAAAAAAGCTAATAGAATTCAAAACAAAATTTTACAAAATCTTCTCATGTTATTGTCCATTGGAGGAAGAGTGGTGGAATTTTATTCTGAAGACTCCATTTACATCTTGAACAGGAAAAAAATGGCAGCTGAAAATGTTAGCCGCAAAATCAACCCATTTCAATGTGACTAAAATGGATCCCAACGTACTCTGTGAAACCTCATGTGAGTTCTCCTTGAAAATATTTTTCTCAGCTCTCACATGAATGTGTGACGCACCTTTTCTTTGTAATCTAATACAGGCAGACTGATTCCCTGTTTAGACCTTGTTTAGGTCATGCTTGTTTTCTGGGTTTCTTTTAGAGCAGATTTGGTTTTAGAGCAGCAGACATTTATGAGACGTAGTTATGTGTGTGACTAATAATGCAAGTAATTAAGAGTTGGGTGGTGGGCAAAAATGACATGAATTTCATGCTGTTTTCAGTCTTGGCTGGCCTCTTTGGTATAGAGTTTAAACTGGGGTGGAGCTATTGACCACTGCAAACACCTGGAGTTACTTTTAACAAACAAACAAAAAATTTTGATTTCAGCACCAACTGGTACTGCCTGATATCAGAGTAGAGAAGTCACTTGCTGCAGGTAGATACAGAGTTGTAACTAATATACAGGCACATGGAAGAGCACTCTATCACAAAAACACATAGGAGAGGAAAAGAATATGTATGTATAAATACCTATAAATATATATATAATATATATTCATGTAGGTGACAGTTCAGAGAATCAAGACTGTAATTCTTACTTCTTCACGTCCTGACAACAACCTTTTCTCTGCCGGTATATTCAATCCTGCATCTTGTTTTCCAGGGTCCATGTTTTAACTCAGCTGAATTATTGAAGGAAAACTTGAGGGTGTGCTTGATAATTTTGAAGGTAACTTGAATACATGAACACAGAGCTGTACTTACTACAATAAGCCAAGTATGACTCTTGAACTATAGGAGAATGACCTGGTCATCCGTTTGTTGAAAAACATAATTACTCACCAGCAGGCTAGAAGAGTTTAGGTAATTCATTATTCTGTTACAGAGAGGTTTGTTTTTCTACCATAGGTGAGGCAAACTAAAGGAGTCCTTCTGGAAAGCAACAGCAAATAGTTTACTAAAAAATAACTTAGCTAGGTGATATCAAAAACGTTTGCTTCTCAAAGTCTATAATTTTATTTATCAGTTAAAATGTTCAGTAAGTGTTCCTTCTATAAATTGTATTATAGTGACGTGCAATCAATCAGTATTAGTTCTCATTTCCAGGACAAAAATCTTTCATTATGACATCTGTACTCTTGAGAATATTTGAAAAAGCAAAGCAACTTGAGAAGATTCCAGCGTACCTAATTGCCTAGGGCAGCTCATTTAATAAAGGAAGGTGGTGGTGGGGGTGGTGGGGTGGGGGGGAAGAGTGATGAAGTGCAATTTAGAATTTGTCTAAGATGTCTGGTAAATTTTACTGTTCAGTTTCAAAATAGTCTGGTATCATTACAGCCTTATGTGTGGGTAAATAATAAGTAAATAAAAAACAAACAGTGGACAAAAATATCAGTAAATTGAAAATTCCCACTCCTCGCCCTCCCAAACACTGAACATGTGAAGACCATTTCTGAGTGAAAATCAGAAAGTTTGCAATACTTCATTTGTTTCACCATGATGCTCAAGAACTCAGCTAGAATACCTGCACTTGCCTGAGGTAAATCTCTGTGTACCAGTCCTGCAAATAGTTATGTACAGCTTAGGTCTACATTCGTGGTACATTTTATGGGCTTCAGCATTAAAGAGAGATATAAGTGCTTCCATGGATTTTGACAGGGACTAGAAGGAACAGAACTGTTTGCAATCTTGCTACCATGTTTCTGTTTCCAGCAAGACTGCGAAATATTACAGCAGTCTCCATTTAAATACTTTGTTTGATTACTCTGCTGTGTGGAGAATATGCTGTGTAATTCAGAAGCTGAAATTACACTTTGGCTTTTAACAGAAATGTCATAAAAAAGCCTCTGTAATGGTACACAGGAGTAGATTTCCAACTGAACCTTGAAAAGAAAACTTGATTGTCTAAAATACCAGGCTGTTTAAAATGTCTTGTGTTGTTTTTTCTTCTCAATTTTATGAGGAACATATAAAGCAATTGGGCTTGAAAATATCTGCTTTGACATTCAAGTTTCACAGCTGCTGCAGATATATGGTACTTTGCATAACTTTGCCCAGCAGACACAGGTACCATGCAAAGGCTATTTTAGCCTGGGATTTAATTTAGGATTGTGGGAGCCCTTAGCTGACTGTAGTTTGAGAGAGCAGCAGCCAACAACTCACCATGCACAAGAGGGGATAATCATTCCCCTTAAGTCCACTAATTCCTTCTGCACCCCTGAGGTGTTGTCTACTCTCATGTAAGCAGACTGTGTATTCCACCCACAAGAGTAGCACGTACTTCTAACCCTGTAAATGCTGGTTCACTTTCTCACTTGGACAGCCAGGAGATTACACTTGTCCAACCTTAATAATTCTATTCTACACCCTGCAAATGGTGGCTTATTGTGCCAGGGACAATCCAGGATTATGTGTGG